>NC_088865.1:53854294-53951698 GCF_032884065.1 Artemia franciscana
TCACTTAAAAAGGGCACTAGAACTTTTCATTTCCGTTAGAATGAGCCCTCTTGCGACATTCTAGGACCACTTGTTCGATACGATGACCCCTGGGGAAAAGAAAAAAAAAAAAACAAAAAAAAAAAAAAAAAATAAACACGCACCCGTGATTTGTCTTCTGGCAAAAAATACAAAATTCCACATTTTTGTAGATAGGAGCTTGAAACTTCTACAGTAGGGTTCTCTGATACGCTGAATCTGATGGTGTCATTTTCGCTAAGATCCTACGACTTTTAGGGGGTGTTTCCCCCTATTTTCCTAAATAGGGCAAATTTTCTCAGGCTCGTAACTTTTGATGGGTAAGACTAAACTTGATGAAACTTATATATTTAAAATCAGCATTAAAATGCGATTCTTTTGATGTAGCTATTGATATCAAAATTCAATTTTTCAGAGTTTTGATGACTATTGAGCCGGGTCGCTCCTTACTACAGTTCGTTACCACGAACTGTTTGATGACACATGATTTTTCCAACTGAAAGTAAAAAATAACATCAAAACTTAAAACGAACATAAATTATTACGTATATCATTTAAAGATTTTTTCTTTCATTCATTCTAGTTATTTGAGAATCAACTTTTGACTTTCATTTTCATCAAAACAGTTTCGACCTCTTTGGCTGTTCTGTTAGTAAGCCTTGCAAAATTAGTTCCGCAAACATCGCTAATTCAAGCTACGTGGAAGAATCTTACCATGGAGAAATTTCTCGTTGGGAAGAGAATTTTTCATGGAGGAGGAGCTGTTTTTCCCAAAATTATTTCAAAAAACGATCAGCAATTAAATAAAGCCAAGTTTTTTCAATTGAAAGTAAAAAGCTACATTAAAACTTAAAACGAACAGACATTATTACGTATATGAGAGGGGTTGCTTCTCCTCAATAGCTCGCTCTTACACTAAACATTCTTTTATAACTTTTAAAAGAGGTTACTATTCCAACTGAACAGCCTTTGTGATTTAGCACAAAAAAAAAAAAAATTCCCTATTGTCTCTACTTTGTATTTGTTTCTTAAACAACTGGAACAAAAATCAAACTTAGACTATTATAAGGTTATTATTAGTTAAAAAAAGTAAAATTAATATGCAAATTTTGTTTTAATTATTCCATATACGGTGAAATAAATTCAAAACCCTGTATTAATTCAAAGATATTCATAAGTTAAATGAAAAAACAAGTTTTTTTTCCTGACAGTAAGGTACAACGTTAAAACCTAAAAGGAACAGAAATTATTCCGTATATGAAAAGGGTTGTCAACTCTTTGACATTTTTAGTTGCCAGGATTAAAGCCAGGATAGGTCAATATTCTATTTTGTGAGCCATATTTTGTAACTCTTTGGCATTTGTAGTTGCCAGGATAGGTCAATATTTTATTTTGTGAGCCATATGTTATAACTCTTTGACATTTGTAGTTGCCAAGATTAATGCCAGGATAGGTCAATATATTTATTTTGTGAGCCATCTGTTGTAACTGTTTGACATTTGTAGTTACAGTACACTTTAAGTAGTTAGGCTTTGACAGTAGTTTATGTTATAGTAATTAAGTAAGAGTTGATTTATTATCATTATTAATGTTTTTTAGCCTCTTTGAAGGGACAAAAGAGGTTGGGAAAAGAAAACTTCCTTGTTTTTGACATGTTTTTTTTTCTGGTAAAGGACAGACCTACGAAATTATTCAGATAACCATTTATTCTAGAATTCTGACTGCTGAAAATTCTGTTGGTTTTAGATTAAATATATTCATAATTACTTAGCTTAATCATAGCTTTGCCCACATTTTTGATTAGTTTAAATTTAACGCTTAGGAGAACAGTATTGAACAACACTTGGCTATCTTCCATCAATATTTTTGTTTGTATGACGCAAAAAACATATGAGGGCATTGATTTTGGTTTCTGTTTATTGCCCAGATCAAGTACTGTATGTTGTGCCGCTGTGCAAATAATCCGGTAGCAAAGTAGCAATGCTACTTGACAGTTTTCAAATTTGTTGGCAGATTTTGTCTGAAAATACCATTTTTACGTATAAAAACAATGTTTATACCCCGTCGTGCAAAAAGTGGGTAGCAAAGTAGCAATGCTACTTTGCAGTTTTCATGGCCCACTAAAATTTGTTGCAAGATTTTGTCTGAAAATACCATTTTTTACATATAAAAATAATTTTTGTTAAAAGAAAAGCTGTCAAACCACAAGTTGTGTTCCGCCACGAAAAAGGTGGGGTGGCATAGTAGTAATGCTACTTGACAGTTTTCATGGCCTACTAAAATTTTTTGGCAGATTTTATCTGAAAACACCAGTGCTTCCACTATTCCCGAATTTTTTAGGATTTCCCAAGAAATCTGCCTTCTCGAAAAAAAAGTCGGCTCCTCAAAAATTTCCTTTCGTTCACTACTGCCACCCCTAGGGATTTATAATAAGTGACAATCCATCCCTAGTAACTCTTAATCTGAGTTAATTTGACACAAGTTTTTTACTTCTTTCTCAAGTTTTTGTCTCAATTATTTACTACACATCAAAAACCAGAAATAGATCATTGAATTAATAACCTTTCTTCCTATGCTAGTAAAAGCAGAATGTTTATAAGATTATACCATTTCATCAAAGATTCTCTTGTGACTCCTGGTAAAGAATTTTATTTGAACAGGTTTACGTTCAGTGTAATTCTAACCCAGGGTTACCATGGCTGACACTTTCGTGCCACTTTGGCTCTTTTTTTTAAGTGGCGCTTGTCGGGAAACGTGACACTTTTTAACAAAAGTAGGATTGTTTTCAAAAAAGCGCTTTTTTACCAAAAAGAAATTTTTTCAAAAAAAAGAAAATAAATAAATAAAAAACGGAAGGAAAACTTTGAATGCAGAAGCATCGATGTTCTTTTTCTTTCATTTTTCCGTCTCTGTTTTCAGATTCGGAAACGCTATATTGCTTTGTTTATGCTCCTTCATATTAACCATAACCCTTGTGCTTCATCATTATCACATTAATCATAAATAACAGCCACTTTGGAAACCTGTAGGTTAATTGTCACCAAAAAAGGATTGGACGCACTTCCTCCTTTTAGTTGTTTCCTGGTCACGAAGTTTTGAGTGTAATAAGTCATAATTTCCTTAAGTTTTGTCTCTCATATACCTCAGTAGAAGGATATCCTAAAGTTTTGCCAAATAAATCATTTGAAATATTTAATATCTGATCCACTATTAGATGTATTTATCATAGGGTCATCAATAGCTGCGATCTATGATCGTGGCACTCTGTTCAGTATTATCAGAGAAGAAAAGGTTCAAGTACCCGGACGAACTGCAATAATCCATTGACTCCATTTTGTGGAGAACTGGATGAAAAGCCCTCAGTGTAGATGAGTATTACTGTCCCTTTTTTCCTTTTTCTCAAGAGAAAAAGAAAACGGAAGGCTTTTTCTCTTATCTTTTTTCGTTTCTTTTTTGCGCTATGAGCAAAGACACTTCAGAAAAAAGAAAGAGAAAAAAGTACTCTGTGGGACGAATTCTTGTTTTATACAGTAAGTACCATTTGCGCTTTAGAGGGATTTAAGTGGGGGGGGGGGGCTTGAAAGTTGACTAGAGTGGAAGTGTTGCACAAAGCGGAGAATCAGCACTACCTAAGTAAAATCAATATTACTTTTTTGTAGTTGATAGATGGAATTAAAGCCAATTTTTCATGTTTGAAATTTAAAGACGAGGAAAACCGCGCAAAGGTGATCCCAAGCGGATTGACAAAGATTTTAAATTCGAAAAGCTTGTTGGTACCAAGTTGGTAAATTCGAAAGCATTGCAAGTGGCAAATTTTTGGAAAATGACACTTTTTATACAAAAGTAACATCATTTTGCCTCCCAAAGTGGCACCAAAAAAACCAGCTGAGTGGCAACCCTGTTCTGACTATCGATGCAAAGAGGGTTATTTTAGAAAGTTGAACCGTGAGTTTAAATTTTGTTTTCTTTTGCTATTTTTTTGAATTTTCAAAGGTCTGAAAACATATGAGATTTAGCCAGGATTGAAAACAATATTCAAAGATGAAAAAGGGAAAGCATAGTACCTATGCAGAGAGGGGGAAGGGAATTTCGTGATAAATTTGGAGATATTTTTATTATCGAGCTATAAATTATATGAACATGCCACTTGAGACCTTTTTTATACTCTTTTAGAATATAACCGTCGTTTTGTTCAAAGATTAAATGGACCCTTTAAGATGATACCACTTTCTCTTATTTTCTGCAATTTAGTTTTGAGTCTGATTTTCTTTTTTCTAAGGTTTTAGGCAAATTATATTAATCTCATAGATTAAAGAAAACATAAGAGATTTAGCTAGGATTGAAAACAATATTTTCATATTTAGAAGGACCTCGTAACTCAGATCTCTTATTTTAAATCTCAACCGGATCAAGCGTAATTGGGGGGGGGGGGCGGAAATCTTAGAAAATACTTAAAGCGGTGAGATCAGGATGAAACTGGATAGGAAGAATAAAAACCTGTCTAAGATACGTGACTGACATAACCGGACCGGATCTGCTCTCTTTGGTGGAATTGGAGGGGGGGTAATTTCGAAAATTGAGGTATTTTTAACTTACGAAAGGGTGACCAGATCTTAATGAAATTTGATATTTAGAAGGATCTTGTGCTTTAAAGTTCTTATTTTAAATTCCGACCAGGTCCTGTGACGTTGGGGGGAGTTGGAGGGGGAAACTGGAATTCTTGGAAAACGTGAAAATTGGGGTATTTTTATCTTACGAATATATGTTCGGATATTAATGAAATTTGATTTTTAGAAAGATTTCATGTCTCAGAGCTCTTATTTCAAATCCCGACCAGATCGTTTGACATTGGGGGGAGTTGGAGGGGGAAATCTTGGAAAAACACTTGGAGTGTAGGAATCGGGATGAAGCTTGGTGGATAGAATAAACAAATGTCCCTGATACATGATTGACAGAATCGTACTGGATTCGCTCTCTTTGGGGGAGTAGGGGGAGGGGTTCAGTGATTTGGCGAGTTTGGTGCTTCTGGACGTGCTAGGACGGTGAAAATTGATAGGCGTGTCTGGGAGCTGCACAATTTGACTTGATAAAGTCGTTTTCCCAGATTCGACCATCTGGGGGGCTAAAGGGAGAGGAAAAATTAGAAAAATTTGGTATTTATAACTTACGAGTGGGTGATCGGATCTTAATGAATTTTGATATTTAGAAGGACATCGTGACTCAGAGCTCTTATTTTAAATCCTGACCGGCATTAAGCCTCTTATTTTCTTTTTAAAATCAATCTATTGATTCATAGAATTTTGTTAGAGCTCCTACCATATGATATCTTGGCTCTTAGCTCTTCTCGCCTCGTCACAAGTGCCATATGAGCTCTTGGCAGTAGGGAAAAATTTCCCTACTGTTCCTAAGTAGTGTTTGTTTGCACTTACCATGCATGCACTTATTCCCCACCCCTGCGTTAATCATTGGCTATCAAGCAATAAACGATGTCGGATGTGTCACGTGACAATGAAACCCTATGATTCAACCGTAGAATTTTACTGTTTTGCCCATAGGATTTCGATTCAGACCTCTATGCAGTGTTTCTAAAATAACTAAAATTTCGACACTCTTAAGAATCTATTTTTCATATTCTATACTCGAGTTAAGTTTTTTCAATAATTTTATAAGTTTTCAGATGTGGTATGACATAGCTGACAACACTGGTTTGCATCTTTAAATAAGAGTTTTAGGGTCTATTCCAAAAATTGGAATAGGTTTAATATTCAATCCCACTCATATAATAAGCTTTTGAAAAACGCTATTGCTTTTATGCTATAAATAATTGACACTTAATGCTATAACCTCTTTTGTTTTAGAGTTACTTTTGATTTACAATCAACTCAAAATCTATTATAACCAAATTTTCACCAGTTTTACAGACCTAAAGCGTTAAGTACAGGTCTCCCCCACAGTCAAAAGTATAACGTCTTTTCAACAATCGACGGTTTAAAAGGCGTTTTATATATTTTTTGCTAATCTTCAACATTTTTGAAAATTTCATAAAATATATGCCATATTTCCACGACCTTGCTGCATAGTTCTTTTGAAGGAGGATAAGAATTATTCTTCAATAATTTTATTAGGTTCTTAAAAGTTTCCTCTAGGCTTCTCATACAAGCCTAGATACTCATGAAAACGCCCAAAGGTTTTTTGGGGTTAGGATGCTCATCCATAGACCAGAAGCTATCGTCAACGCAAAAGTACTGTATACACTGTTATTTCATTTAAAAATTCAATGCATGAAAACGATGGATTTTCGCGAAAGAAAAGACAAAATTTTAGAGATCAGACCGGGCATAAGTCGAATCCTCTAAGTTAACAATCTTAAACCAAACAGACTACATTGAATGAAGAAATCCAGCACAAAAAGAAACGGAAAAGGCCATTAATATGAGTTGTGCAACCCTCATTTAACTCCCCAAAACAATTAGTAGCATTGGCTCTTCAATGAATACGCAATATATTTTCAATTGAAATTATTCTGTACCCGATGGTCAATATATTTGAAAGAATGAACTATTTTAGTTATTTTATAATTATTATTACTTCGCCATTAGTAAGCATATAGATACAGTAAACCCTCGCGTTGGGGTTTTTGGACAAGCAAGATCGCCTTTCCTACTTTTATCAGGTTCACTCTATATATAAAAAAGTCCTAGCTACATTTTTTAAGTTTAGCATTAATCCGCAAATATAAAATGGCGGGCCCAGAAATACGTCTGTCGAAATTGTTTTTGAAACATAACCACAAAATTACTTTTCCTCCATGGCATCCCCTTCTTAAAAGGTGATGCTTAAAGTTGAAAGTATACAATAGTTGTTCGTGTATAGTAAGTGCTCTTCATTAATCGTTTTGATAAACATAGTTATGTATTTATTTTAATTTTCTCTATCTTGTACTCCGTCCCTATGAACTATCCCTAGCTCTAAGAACAACAAGCTGTTTGCAAGAATACAAAGAAACAATATTTTATTGATTAAATTTATATTAAAATATAAAATAAAAAAATATTCTTGTATGTTGAGTCAGGAAGAGGTTCTTTGGCAGGAGCAGAGGCCACATAATTGCACAGCTTCAATGAGCAGTAAATTCGTTAGGTGAAGGATGAGCAAAAAATTGAAGCAAAATTGAGTAAAAAATTTTTGAGGGTTCTATTTTTTTAGTAAAATATAAAAAGGGGAGGAAAAAAAAATATACGCGAATTTTACTGAGACTCTATTTAACTTGAGGTTTAGAACCCTTGTTTTTTTTATTTAAACTTTAAAATTATAAGAAACCAGTTCTGCTGCACTGTCTTTTTATGTAAAAATAAGCGTCTATACACAAAAAGACGAATGCAACAGAGAACAGGCTTATACAGAGTTCCGAAATTTACTGCCCAGCTACTTCATTATCTAGAAAAGAAAAGGAAAGTCAATCATTTGCAGACAATAGACAATATGTTTTTCCGAACTAAAAAATTTATAAAAGGATAAATTTTGAAGATTGGCTAAATACATTACAAGAGCGAAAACCTCAAGATGGTTGCGATGTCTGGTCAAGACCTTTTTTCTTCACATGTAATTATGCTTGCTATTAACACATCCTTTTAGACTTTCCTGGAACATTTTGTAATATAGGAAAAGCAAAGATACAAATGTGTTCCTTAAAACTGAATTAGTCAATACAAGATAAATGCTAAATGTGAAAATGAGCACTACCTAAGGAGGGGCGGGGGTAGCATGGATTAGTTTTTGGTGGAAAAGAGATTTTCTGGGCAAAAACTTTCATGGGTAGATAAGGTGTGATTTAAAAAATTTACATTTTCTAAGAGCCCCACGGAGATAAAACCATCGAAAAAGTGATGAAGAACTAATATATTATACAATATATATATATATATATATATATATATATATATATATATATATATATATATATATATATATATATATATATATAATACATATATATATAAAAGAATTGAGTCTTTCGATTTTGCGACAATGTATACTAATTTATCACTTAATGTAGTGTTAGATAATTTAAAAACTGTTATCAAGAAATCTTTCCTCTTATCTAGTAAAAGGTTCTTAAAAATAGACACTTATAATAAAAAAGCTATATGGACAAATTGCTTTAATACCACAGTTGACTTGAGATGTTACAGCTTGGATATGATTTTTGAGTTATTAGAATTTGTTTTATACAATACTTATATAAGATTTGGTGGTGATTTGTACAAGCAAATCGTGGGAATTCCCATGGGGGGGGGGAATGCCAGCCCATTTATAGCTGACTTATTTTTAAGTCAACTAGAATATAAATATATGATGGATAAGAATAATCCAAATAATTTAAAACATGTTTTGTCAAATAATAAAAGATATTTAGATGATATTTTGGTCTTAAATTGTAAGGATTTCATTGATATTTCTAAAAATATATATCCATCAGAGCTTACTCTTGAACTTAGTCATGGCGCTGGTCATGAAGATCATTTCTTAGATTTAAATGTTAATATTTGTGATAATAATAAATTAAGTTTCAAAATGTCTAATAAAACGGATGATTTTGATTTTGAAGTGATTAGTTTCCCATTCCCTGAAAGTAATATACACTCAAATATCACATATTCTGCATTTTTCTCACAGTTGCTTCGTTATGCAAGGATTTGTAGTCATTATATTGATTTTAAAAATAGATGTAAAATCTTAAGCCAAAAATTGATACCAAGAGGTTTTTCTGCAAATAAATTAACATGGCAATTTAAAAAATTTAGTTTTCATTACAACGAACTTTTAAATAAATATCAAAAGAATTATCTGGAAATACTTAAAGAAAATTTCAACTAATTTCGGAGGTTTTAGTGACCCTCAGTTTTCAGATGAGGGTCACATTTTTGTCAGTGGTGCCACTTTAGACACGGATAATAAATAAGTCAACATAAGCATTAATTCCAACAACACTTTTCATTGGTAAAAATTCAAACACCAAAAAACTTGATTCCAAAATAGAACTGCAACTTCAAAAGGAATCTGCGGCTTCTTAAGCTCTTTAGTAGCACGTGTTTCTACCTTATCTTTCATTTTTTATCTTTTTCTTTAACTTGGTGTCTAGTGCTCTCAAAACTTTCATAGCTGTCAATGAAGGTCTTTTCATAAATAATTGAATACATCAATTTTCATTATTCTTTTTAAGAGATATACTTGTCTAAGTTTCCATACAAACCAATAAAACAATCAGAGTGCATTTTGAATATCGTTGAAAAAAAAAAGAAAAACAAGAGCGAAGAGCTCATATGGCACTTGTGACGAGGCGAGAAGAGCTAAGAGCCAAGAGATCATATGGTATGAGCTCTAACAAAATTCTATGAATCAAAAGATTGATTTAGAAAGGAAAATAAGAGCCTTAATGCCGGTCAGGATTTGAAATAAGAGCTCTGAGTCACAATGTCCTTCTAAATATCAAAATTCATTAAGATCCGATCACCCACTCGTAAGTTATAAATACCTAATTTTTTCTAATTTTTCCTCTCCCTTTAGACCCCCAGATGGTCGAATCTGAAAAAACGACTTTATCAAGTCAAATTGTGCAGCTCCCTGACACGCCTATCAATTTTCATCGCCCTAGCACGTCCAGAAGCACCAAACTCACCAAATCACTGAACCCTTACCCCCAACTCCCCCAAAGAGAGCGAATCCAGTACGATTCTTCAATCACGTATCAAGGACACTTGTTTATTCTATCCACCAAGCTTCATCCCGATTCCTCCACTCCAAGGGTTTTTCCAAGATTTCCCCCTCCAACTCCCCCCAATGTCAAACAATCTGGTAGGGATTTGAAATAAGAGCTCTGAGACATGAATTCTTTCTAAAAATCAAATTTCATTAAGATCCGATCATCTATTCGTAAGATAAAAATACCCCAATTTTCACGTTTTCCAAGAATTCCGGTTTCCCCCTCCAACTCCCCCCAACATCACAGGATCTGGTTGGAATTTAAAATAAGAGCTTTAAAGCACAATATCCTTCTAAATATCAAATTTCATTAAGATCTGGTCACCCTTTCGTAAGTTACAAATATCTCAATTTTCAAAATTACCCCCCCCCCCTCCAATTCCACCAAAAAGAGCAGATCCGGTCCAGTTATGTCAGTCACGTATCTTAGACAGGTTTTTATTCTTCCCATCCACTTTCATCCTGATCTCACCGCTTTAAGTATTTTCTAAGATTTCCGTTCCCCCTAACTGCCCCCCCCAATTACGCTTGATCCGGTTGCGATTTAAAATAAGAGATCTGAGTTACGAGGTCCTTCTAAATATGAAGTTTCATGAAGATCCGATCACTCCTTCGTAAGTTAAAAATACGTCATTTTTTCTTATTTTTCAGAATTAACCCCCCCCCCCCAATAGATCGGATCCGTTCCAATTATGTAAATCACGTATGTAAGACTTCTACTTATTTTTTCCACCAAGTTTCATCCCGATCCCTCCAATCTAAGCGTTTTCCATGATTTTAGGTTCCCCCACCACAAACTTCCCCCAACGTAACCAGATCCAGTCAGGATTTAAAATAAGAGCTTTGAGACACGATATCCTTCTAAATATCAAATTTCATTGAGATCCGATAACCCGTTCGTAAGTTAAATATACCTCATTTTTTCTAATTTTTCAGAATTAACCCCTCCCCCAACTACCCCAAAGAGAGCGGATCCGTTCCGTTTATGATGGAAAAAATATGTCCCTGTCTTGACAGATTTTAATAAGCATTGGTTTTATTGTTTCTATAATAGAAAGAAGTTCCAAAGAAAATATTTATCTCTCAATATGTTTCCGTGTATTACTGGCAATTAACTAAAAAAAAAATTCATAAAATAATTTTTTTACGGAAAAGTAAGGAACTCCATTAAACCAAAAATGAGCAAAGATAGAACTGAATAATCTACCAAGTGTAAAACTACCACAAATCAGCATCAATAAATAAACGAAACCCAAAACGAACAGAAATTACAATAAATAACCGAGTCAAACTCAAGACGAGCTGAATATAACATGATTAGGGGTTCACAACCCTTATGCCTACTCAAGGCCTAAACATAATTTGCACTTAACAGAAAAAAAATTAAATGTTTCCACTTTAATGACTTTAATAAATAAAACATTATTAAGATTTTAAAGAATAAATATGAGCATATGTATATTAAACTGACACTGTACATTCATCTGTATTTTTTTCAGTAGAGTGCAAATAATGTCCTAGCCTTGAGAAGGCATAGGGGTTGTGAGCCTCGAGCATGAGGGTACGCACGAGAACTCATGAGGGTTGTTTGACTCGGTCACTAATTGTAATTTCTGCTCGTTTTGGATTTCCTTTATTTATTGATGCTGATTTGCGATGGTATTACGCTTGGTAAATGATTTGATTTTAATTTTTTAATTTTTGGTTTAATGGAGCTCTACTTTCCTTGAAAAACGTATTTTCTGGAAAAGTTCTTTTTTATTAATTGTCAGTAATAAACGGAAATATATTGGGAGAAAAACATTTTCTTTGAATCTTTCTTATATAGAAACAATAAGACCGATGCTTATTAAAGTTTGTTAAGTGCGGGATAAGACAGATGCTTATTAAAGTTTGTTAAGTGCGGGACAATTTTTTCAATAAAAATATAAAAAAAGCCATTTCCAAAATCATCGTCGGTGTCCAGTAATTGCACTAGCTCAACTAGAGTAAAAATAAAATAGTTCCTATATTTGTTGGGGAAAAAAACTGGGGTTTCGAATAGACAAGGAAATAAATTAAAAAGTAAATTTTTTGATTAGATCACTGAGGGGGATAAACCCAAGGTACCAAATCAGGAAAATACAGGGAAGAAGCAAAGCTTTTGTTCTATTCTCTGCATAAAGATGCGGAAAGGTTATTTTTAAAATTTCAACGGTAATTTTTGCTTGAGAAAAAACAAAATACCAATCTAAAGGTATTTTTCCACATCTATGGGGGTGTTTTTACACCCTTCCCATTCATGCGTCTGTATAGAACATGGTAAAGAAGCAAAATAGCTACTCTTTACACTCATAAATAGTTTTGTAATTCTAGTAATTTGTTGGTTGATTTAGCTGTTTTCTTCAATAATCTAGTGATTTATGTGCTGAATCAATAATTTTTCTAGAAACTAGTGATTTTTTTTCACAGGGCGGCAACCCCAAAAGAGCCTTCTATGGGAGGTTCGAGGTGTTTATCCCCCCCCTCTCTTTGAAAACAGGATTCTCCTAATTTGAGGAAATTTTTTCAGACGTTTTTATTAACATAAGCACAATACAATATAATACAAAATCAGAACAAAAATAATCCTTGGAAAAATGAACGGCTGGATATCAGTTATGCCAGTCCTTCGTACCAATTCAAACAAAACGAGGGTGTTGCAAAAATAGTAACAGAGAAAGAAAAGTTAATAGCAAAGAAAGACAAATAAATAAAATGTATTCATATGGTCCAGAATCTGAGATATGTCACCAGAATCTATCAATCAAAACCTAATTTAAATAGTCGATAGAAACAAAGCATTTTGAAATATTTGGTTTTTCACTTATTTATTTCAGAATCACCGGTCAAGTCGATATTCACCGTTTTCGGACGTTTAGGACAATATATATATATATATATATATATATATATATATATATATATATATATATATATATATATATATATATATATATATATATATATATATATATATATATATAAAATCAGACCATAGCCCCATGGTTGCCAAGATCCATCTAAAGGTAATGACACAGAAAAACAATAAACCGACAATACACAAACACTTCAACGTTGAGAAACTGAACGACAAGGAAACAACATGAATGTTCCTGCTAGAACTTTTAAATAGATTTGAAATCTGCAATCGAAATTAGAACCAGATAATGATGTTGAAAATATGTGGGAGAAACTGAAAAGCCAGCACAGAGAAGTTGCAGAGGAGAAATTAGGCTATTAGAAGAAAAAGAAAGAAAGATGAATCTCCAAAGGAACCTGGAAACTGTCGGCTTCAGACGCATCTGAATTGATTGTTCTGCAAGAATCATGTAGAAAAATAGACAAAAAAGTAAAGAAAAGTGCCAAGGCCGACAAGAGGCGATTTATTGAACACAAAGCAGCTTTGATGGAAGAAGCAGCAAAGAAGGGAGATTCGAAAACAGTCTATAGATTAACCAATGAGATGATTGGGGAATTTTTCATGGAGGAGGAGCTGTTTTTCCCAAAATTATTTAAAAAAACGATCAGCAATTAAATAAAGCCAAGTTTTTTCAATTGAAAGTAAAAAGCTACATTAACACTTAAAACGAACAGATATTATTACGTATATGAGAGGGGTTGCTTCTCCTCAATAGCTCGCTCTTACACTAAACATTCTTTTATAACTTTTAAAAGAGGTTACTATTCCAATTGAACAGCCTTTGTGATTTAGCACTCACTCTTAAACAACTGGAACAAAAATCAAACTTAGACTATTATAAGGTTATTATTAGCTAAAAAAAAAAGTAAAATTAATATGCAAATTTTGTTTTAATTATTCATGTACGGTGAAATAAATTCAAAACCTGTATTAATTCAAAGATATTCATAAGTTAAATGAAAAAACAAGTTTTTTTTCCTGACAGTAAGGTACAACGTTAAAACCTAAAAGGAACAGAAATTATTCCGTATATGAAAAGGGTTGTCCGCTCTTTAACGCCCGTTCTTTATGCTAAAGTTTTATATTGTTTTAAAAAGTAGAATTGTGAAAAAGAGTCAAAGTTTAGTGTAAAGAGAAGGGCGTTAAGTAGCGGATAGTCCTTTTCATTTATGGAATAGTTTCTAGTTTTAATATCGCTCCGTACTTTCAGTATTTTTTTTTAAAACTTAATCTTTAAAAGAAACTGCGCATAAGCAATAGGTCTCATCTCAGCAAACTTAACTTTCTATGATTCGCTTTATATGAAATTTTAAGGGGGAACCCATGGACATCATAATTCTCACTAATCCTACCCCCTTTATCCCCTCCAGGGTCCGAGGTTACTCTCACATTTTTTTTATTTTTTGTTTGTTTCTTCGAATTATTTATTTCATATCTTTCAAAGACACTATGTATAAACAATTAGTTTCATACTAATAAACTTAGCTCCCTATGCATTGGTTAGTGTTTGTTTTTGAAATGTCATGATTCTCCATGCCCGACCTTCCTTGCGTCCCCTCTCCTCTTCGGGGGTCCTTAGCCTAGTTGCCTTCCAATTTTTCGGTTACTTAAAAAGGCAATTAGAATTTTAATTTTTAACGAACGTCTTTATTAGTAAAAAATATGTATAACTTACAAATTAACTTACGTAACGACCTTCTATATTCGTATATTTTTGTGATGTATATGAGGGGGTTTGTCCCCTCGTTGATACCTCACTCTTTACACTAAAGCTTTAATTTTGTCCCAATTCTTTAAGATTGACCCCTAAATCACAAAGGCTGTAGAAAAAATTGTTGAAATTACTAAAAATACTTTAGCGTAAAGAGCGAGCTACTTAGGAAGAGATGGAACCCCCCCCCCCATATGCGTAATAATCTCTGTTCGTTTTAAAATTTTAATGCTGGTCCTTACTTTCAGTTGAAAAAACTTTTTCATATTTATTTTTTCATTGTTTTTTTTTTTTTAATAATACTTCAAAAACCTGTGCCCCCTTCATTGGAATTTCTCTTCTCCCATGACAAACTCCTCCAAGGGAAAATCCTCCCACTTAGCCCTTCCCCCCCCCCAACAAAAAAATCATCCTGAAAAGGTCTGAACACTTCCAAATAATCATTACTGTATGTAAACGCTGGTCAAAGTTTGTAACTTAAAGCCCCTCCCCTGGGGACTGTGGGGAGAAAGTCGTCCCCAAAGACATGGTTGTTATGTTTTTCGACTATGCTGAACAAAATGGCTATCTCAAAATTTTGATCCGTTGACTTTGGGAAAAATAAGCTTGGGAGGGGGCCTAGGTGCCTTCCAATTTTTAGGTCACTTACAAAGGGCATTAGAACTTTTAATTTCCGTTAGAATGAGCCCTATTGCCACATTCTAGGACCACTTAGTCGATAAGATCACTCCTGGGGAAAAAAACAAACTAACAAATAAACACGCACCCGTGATCGGTCTTCTGGCAAAAAATACAAAGTTCCACATTTTTGTAGATAAGAGCTTGAAACTTCTACAGTAGGGTTCTCTGATACGCTGAATGCGATGGTGTGATTTTCGTTAAGATCGTATGACTTTTAGAGGGTGCTCCTATTTTCCAAAACAAGGCAAATTTTCTCAGGATCGTAACTTTTGATGAGTAAGAAATTGACGACTAAATTTGATGACACTTATATATTTAAAATCAAACAGTGCCCCTTTGGTTACTCTTCAAAAGCGAGTGTAGACAAAGCTCTAACAAAAGACAGTAAATTCACCACTCATCGATCTATCCAGCTTCTACTTCCCCCACCCCACACCAAAAATAAGGAAGAAGACCATAGCTGCCCTAAGAAGGGGAATGGGTAAGGACAGCCAGTCGAAAACCCATTAACTATAATAATAATAACATGGATGATTCCAATAATTATTTTTAGACTTCTGGATTTTTTTTTATTCTGACTAGTTTCTAATAAGATTTGAAAATAGGAAAAATATTGTAACTACATAACAAATCTAAACACACATAAATATGATTACTCACTGGAAAATATACTATCTAGAATTTGTTGATTGGTACTCCATTAGCAGGCATGATGGTCCAAGTCAAGTTGTACTTTTCCGAGTATGGAGAATGAACTACATCTCCGGTTGGAGTCGCGATGATTTTCGGTTTCTCTGGAGCAGCTCGTTCTGCCATTATATAGGTTTCTTCTCCGTACGTAGAAATTCCCGCCGAGTTTCTTGCGGAGAAGCGGAACGAATAGTCGGTCTTTGATTCTAGATTCTTTAGAATGTACGGAGATCCTTGAAAAAAAAGACACTATTAAGGATATCGTAATTTATAGGTGCAACCTTAAATAGACACACTGATCCATAATTTTATAGATAAATCAAACTAGCAAACTCTATTTAAGACTATTTGCTGGGTGGATACCCTGGGGGGGGGGGTCTACCTCTTCGAACCATTGTTTTCTGGACTTTCTGCAATGTAGAATAAAAGCAGCCTTTTAACTTGGCCCGTTTATCCTGATTCAGTCCTTTTATAAAGCAGTTATGATGGTAGTGACTGTTATATTTGGAAAACGTCATCGAAAAGTATGTCTATCTTTCAGTTAGCAAGTTAATCAATTATGACAATTTTACTAGCAATGACTGAGTAATGTAGGCAGACAGAAGATCAACTGGTAAAATTATTTAGTCGATTAATTATTTAGATGGAGCTGCCTCTTTTATGAACAAGCAGAATTTACCAATCCTGCTCCAGATACCACCTATTTTATTGAAGACCCTTTTTCAAAGGAATGATTCCACAGAAGTTCTCAAATCGCCTGTTATTTTTAAATTTTTCTTCGTTTTTAAGAATGATAAGAGTTTGTCACCATAGCAAGTTCTGTGGAGCTGTCAAGATAGAGCGGTTTTAGACTTTACAAGAGCTAAGAGCTCATATGGCACTTGTGAAGAGGCATGAAGAGCTAAGAGCCAAGATATCATATGGTATGAGCTGTAACGCAATTCTATGAATCAATAGATTGATTTAAAAGGAAAATAAGAGGCTTAATGCCAGTCAGGATTTAAAATAAGAGCTCTGAGTCACGATGTCCTTCTAAATATCAAAATTCATTAAGATCTGATCACCCACTCATATGTTATAAATACCTAATTTTTTCTAATTTTTCTTCTCCCTTTAGCCCCCAGATGGTCGAATCTGGGAAAACGACTTTATCAAGTCAATTTGTGCAGCTCCCTGACACGCCTACCAATTTGCATCGTCCTAGCACGTCCAGAAGCACCAAAATCGTCAAATCACTGAACCCCTCCCCCCAAATCCCCAAAAGTGAGTGAATCCAGTACGGTTCCGGATCAAGGACATTTGCTTATTCCATCCACCAAGCTTCATCCCGATTCCTCCACTCAAAGTGTTTTCCAATATTTCCCCCTCCAACTCCCCCCCAATGTCAAAAGATCTGGTCAGGATTTGAAATAAGAGCTATGAGACATGAATTCCTTCTAAATATCAAATTTCATTAAGAATTGATCACCTATTCGTAAGATAAAAATACCCCAATTTTCACGTTTTCAAAGAATTCCGGTTTCCCCCTCCAATCCCCCCAATGTCACAGGATCTGGTCGGAATTTAAAATTACAGCTTTAAAGCCCAAGATCCTTCTAAATATCAAATTTCATTAAGATCTGGTCACCCTTTCGTAAGTTACAAATACCCCAATTTTCAAAATTACCCCCCCCCAACTCCAAAGAGAGCAGATCCGGTCCGGTTATGTCAGTCACGTATCTTAGACAGGTTTTTATTCTTCCCATCCAGTTTCATCCTGATCTCACCGCTTTAAGTATTCAGAAGATTTCCAGTACCCCCCAACTGCCCCCCCTCAATTACGCTGGATCCGGTTGAGATTTAAAATAAGAGTTCTGAGTTATGAGGTTCTTCTAAATATGAAATTTCATTAAGATCCGATTACTCCTTCGTAAGTTGAAAATACGTCATTTTTCAGAATTAACACCCCCCCCCCCAATAGAGCAGATCCGTTCCAATTATGTAAATCACGTATCTAAGACTTCTGCTTATTTTCCTCACCAAGTTTCATCCCGATCCCTCCAATCTAAGCGTTTTTCACCATTTTAGGTTCCCCCACCCCAAACTCCCCCCAATGTCACCAGATCCGGTCGCGACTTAAGCTTCAGAAAAAAAAACTTCCAGTCCCAATAGGTCATTTTTAATTTTGTCCAACACAATTCTAGATATACATGTTTTACTATACTTAGATAATATACGAGTTTTATTTGCTAGGCACATAAAGGTTTGTGCCATCGGAAATTTGAATATGCCAACAATGAATTTTTTTTTATTTACTAAACCAAATGCATTAAGTTTTACGCAGATTATCACACTAAACATTCTAACATTTAAAAGATTAGGTTTTCTATGATTCAGAGGCATATCCCTTGAAGCAACCAATAAGTAGGGCTTTTTAATTCTTTGTGAAAAGCTTCAGAAAAAAAAAACTTCCAGTCCCAATAGGTCGTTTTTAGTTTTGTCCAACATAATTCTAGATATACATGTTTTACTTTACTTAGATAATATACGAGTTTTATTTGCTAGGCACATAAAGATTTGTGCCATCAGAAATTTGAATATGCCAACAATGAATTTTTTTATTTACTAAACCAAATGCAGCAAGTTTTACGCAGATTATCACACTAAACATTATAACATTTAAAAGATTAGGTTTTCTATGATTCAGAGGCACATCCCTTGAAGCAACCAATAAATAGAGTTTTTTAAATCTTTGTGAAAAGCTTCAGAAAAAAAAAACTTCCAGTCCCAAATAGGTCATTTTTAGTTTTGTCCAACATAATTCTAGATATACATGTTTTACTTTACTTAAATAATATACGAGTTTTATTTGCTAGGCACATAAAGGTTTGTGCCATCAGAAATTTGAATATGCCAACAATGAATTTTTTTATTTACTAAACCAAATGCAGCAAGTTTTACAAAGATTATCACACTAAACATTATAACATTTAAAAGATTAGGTTTTCTATGATTCAGAGGCACATCCCTTGAAGCAACCAATAAATAGAGTTTTTTAAATCTTTGTGAAAAGCTTCAGAAAAAAAAACTTCCAGTCCCAATAGGTCATTTTTAGTTTTGTCCAACATAATTCTAGATATACATGTTTTACTTTACTTAAATAATATACGAGTTTTATTTGCTAGGCACATAAAGGTTTGTGCCATCAGAAATTTGAATATGCCAACAATGAATTTTTTTATTTACTAAACCAAATGCAACAAGTTTTACGCAGATTATCACACTAAACATTATAACATTTAAAAGATTAGGTTTTCTATGATTAAGAGGCACATCCCTTGAAGCAACCAATAAATAGAGTTTTTTAAATCTTTGTGAAAAGCTTCAGAAAAAAAAACTTCCAGTCCCAAATAGGTCATTTTTAGTTTTGTCCAACATAATTCTAGATATACATGTTTTACTTTACTTAAATAATATACGAGTTTTATTTGCTAGGCACATAAAGGTTTGTGCCATCAGAAATTTGAATATGCCAACAATGAATTTTTTTATTTACTAAACCAAATGCAGCAAGTTTTACAAAGATTATCACACTAAACATTATAACATTTAAAAGATTAGGTTTTCTATGATTCAGAGGCACATCCCTTGAAGCAACCAATAAATAGAGTTTTTTAAATCTTTGTGAAAAGCTTCAGAAAAAAAAACTTCCAGTCCCAATAGGTCATTTTTAGTTTTGTCCAACATAATTCTAGATATACATGTTTTACTTTACTTAAATAATATACGAGTTTTATTTGCTAGGCACATAAAGGTTTGTGCCATCAGAAATTTGAATATGCCAACAATGAATTTTTTTATTTACTAAACCAAATGCAGCAAGTTTTACAAAGATTATCACATTAAACATTATAACATTTAAAAGATTAGGTTTTCTATGATTCAGAGGCACATCCCTTGAAGCAACCAATAAATAGAGTTTTTTAAATCTTTGTGAAAAGCTTCAGAAAAAAAAACTTCCAGTCCCAATAGGTCATTTTTAGTTTTGTCCAACATAATTCTAGATATACATGTTTTACTTTACTTAAATAATATACGAGTTTTATTTGCTAGGCACATAAAGGTTTGTGCCATCAGAAATTTGAATATGCCAACAATGAATTTTTTTATTTACTAAACCAAATGCAACAAGTTTTACGCAGATTATCACACTAAACATTATAACATTTAAAAGATTAGGTTTTCTATGATTAAGAGGCACATCCCTTGAAGCAACCAATAAATAGAGTTTTTTAAATCTTTGTGAAAAGCTTCAGAAAAAAAAACTTCCAGTCCCAATAGGTCATTTTTAGTTTTGTCCAACATAATTCTAGATATACACGTTTTACTTTACTTAGATAATATATGAGTTTTATTTGCTAGGCACATGAAGGTTTGTGCCATCAGAAATTTGAATATGCCAACAATGAATTTTTTTATTTACTAAACCAAATGCAGCAAGTTTTACAAAGATTATCACACTAAACATTATAACATTTAAAAGACAACTCTGAAAAAAGCTATATAACGACTCACATGTCAAAAGAAGAACTAATAAAAAAATATATATTCCCAGATACTGCCCAAGATATTGGTTTAATATAAATTCACAGTACCATGCAAAATAGCATCAGATAGATGAAAAAATAGCGTCTTACAAAGAATTTTGCCAAATATTCTTAGTTCTAAATCCTTCTTAGTGTAGATCACTAGTTTCTTTGATGCATGGGAAACAGGATAAAATACTGCCTTTCATAATCTTGAGCATGCATGCTCCATTAAATAGTTTTTCTCTGAAATTGAGTTTATTACTATTTTCAACAGGATGACAATATGCCAGTACACCAAAGGTATTATTTCGAATGCAAAGTCACTACTGTTTCTAATCTTTGATCAACATTACTGACTTCTAAATTAATACAGTTCCATCAATTTTTAACTAACTCTTATTACTTTCTCCTTTTGTCCAATTTGCCCTCGCCTTAATTAAAAAATAGCCGCTTTTAGCTATCTCCTCTTTATTATCTTCTCAATAGAGATTTGACAAATCACTCAACCTAATGGCTTTGATTTAAAAAAAAAACAAAACATTTTTCTCACATAGTTTTTTTTCCTAGCCTCATCACATAGTAGTAAGGTGGAGAACAGCTTACTTTATAACAAAACCTGTGGTATTAGACTCTGTTTTAGGGCTAAAACCAAGAAGAAAGCAATCTACAACCCTTTCAATACCCCAAGCATCTGATATGGCATTTGATCAAAATTTCATGATAGATATTTTGCTTAGAATGGTCAAAAGTTTCCTGGATGCTCCACACTTTGGAGGGCAAAATCTTTGAGCTTGTTGATTACAAATGTGAGGCTAAAATTGAAGACTCTTTTTGCATTAACATTCAAAATTTGTCACTAAGATGGCAAGCAGTTCAACTTTTGGTGGAAACTATATATTGCAACACATATATTTATATTGTAAGCTCAATAATAAATGTTTTAATTATAGTATTACTTATTGAACAATCTTAGAGGTAATTTACATACCATTAAGCATAGAAAGCATAGAAAATGCAATAATTATAATGTACAAGATCAAGTGAGTAAACTAAACTAGCAGAAACAACTGGAGTAAATTTCTGGAGGAACTCCAGAGTGGATTGGCTGTGGATCAGAGTAGGCTGATTTATACTTAGTTTTATTTTACTTCTACCTGAAAGAAAATTTGCAACTATCCTTTCCAAATATGCATTAACATTAAAATCTGTCAATAGCTTGTGGATAAGAGTTCTATGGCAAATCAAATCAAATGCTTTCTTTAGCTCAATTATGATGAGGTTGATCCAGCATTCTGGTTCATCAAGATGCTTTAAAAAAAAATACTTCAACTAAATTTTAAACTAGATTAATATCCCACCATTATTCATCAGATCAGCAATACTTCCGACCTTTACATTTGGAAAATGCGTTTATTCGAAATTTCAACTATACAAAATAGGGAAAGAGGACTGGAACAGTTTAGCAAAGAATTATTTTTTGTTAGTGTAGATAAAAACAGAAACTTCAGGCTAAAAAGATTACAACATTTTTTTTTGCTAGTAGCTAATGCTAAAGTGCATTAGTCTGTACAGCTTAAGGTACCTGTCAGTGATAGTGCCTATGTAAATAGATACAAAGTAGAACCAGTTTCATTGTTAGTTTCTTTCAGCTTAGCATGAGAAAAGATAAGTAAAGGAATAGATGGGAAATATGTAATTTGGGCTATATATTTGCACATTAGTAGGGGGGGGGGGTAAAGCATTTGGATAGTTTGAAATTAGAAAATAATTCTTACTTCATAATAAGCAGAATACTTGTACCTAACATATTTTGCATGCAGACACACTATACTTTACTCCCCCTCCCCCTAATGTGCAAATATTTAGACCGAATTTGTTTCTAAAGTATTATCCCAATTTTCATTTTAGCATCCATGATCAGACACTTTTCTCTTTCAATACTGATGAAAATTAAATGAATTTCATTCAATACAGATTGCAATCTAAAGAAAAACCAGTTCTACTTAGCTTTATTAATCACTTAGATTAGATTAATCACTTAGATTTGCAGGGATGAAAAATCCTACACAAAAAAAGTCTCTATTTTTCCTAATAACAAATACTATCTGTGAGTAATGAAAAAATTACAAAATTTAAGAAAGTCCTTAATGGAATTCTCTTATTGCTTTGTGAATAAGGAAAACAGAGATATACCTCAAGGGGTGGCTTTACTAATCACTTTATTAAAGCCAAAACCTCATAGCTGGATTGAGTTTTCACTAGATTCTAAAATTTATGTCTGAAAAAAAAATCGATTTTACAGCACAAGATTGGTTGATCTTTTCCTCCTCGACACCCCGCTCCCTACACTAAAGTTTTTTATTGTTTTAAAAAGTAGAGTTGCAAGAAAGAATCAAACTTTAGCGCAAGGAGCGGGGTGTCGAGGAGGAAAAGCCCCTTTCATATACGGAGTAATTTCTGTTCGTTTTAAGTTTTAATGTCGCTCCTTACTTTCATTTAAAAAAACTTGTTTTTTTATTTAATTTCTGAAAGTTTTTGAATTAATGCATGTCTGATTTTGGCTCTCCGTACATAAATTATAAAAATGAAATTTGCATATTAATTCTTTTTTTGGCTAAATGGCTTTCTCTTAGTTTTGATCAGACGATTTTGAGAAATAAGGGGTGGGGAAGGAGGTCTAGTTGCCCTCCAATTTTTCGGTTACTTAAAAAGGTAACTAGATCTTTTATTTTTAACGAACGTTTTTATTAGTAAAAAAAAATACGTAACTTAAGAATTAACTTACATAACAAACTTTTATATTCTTATATTTTTGATTATATATATGAGGGGGTTGGTCCCCTCGTTAATACCTTGCTCTTCACACTAAATCTTGTTTTATCCCAATTCTTTAAGAATGACCCCTGAATCAGAAAGGCCGTAGAATAAATAGTTGAAATTATTAAAAAAAAATTTAGCATAAAGAGCAAAGTATTTATCTCCTCCTAAATACCTCGCTCTTTATGCTAGAGTATTTTTAGAACCCCTCATATGCGTAATAATCTCTGTTCGTTTTAAGTTTTAATGCTTCTCCTTACTTTCAATTGAAAAAACTTTTTCATGTTTACATTTTCATTGTTTTTTTTTATAGTAATGCTTGAAAGTCCTGCGCCCTTTTCATAGAATTTCTCTTCCCCCATGAAATATTCCTCCAAGGAAAGATCCTCCCATATAGCCCCCTCCCCTGAACCCCACACCCAAACCAAAAAAATCCCCCTGATAACGTTGGTACACTTCCCAGTAACCATTACTGTATGTAAACATTGGTCAAAGTTTGTAACTTGCAGCCCCTTCCCCAGGGACTGTGGGGGGTAAGTCATCCCCAAAGACATAGTTATTATGGTTTTCGACTATTTGGAACAAAATGGCTATCTCAAAATTTTGATCCGTTGACTTTGGGGAAAAAATGAGCGTGGGAGGGGGCCTAGGTGCCCTCCAATTTTTTTGGTCACTTAAAAAGGGCACTAGAACTTTTCATTTCCGTTAGAATGAGCCCTTTTGCAACACTCTAGGACCACTTGGTCAATACGATGAACCCTGGGAAAAAAAAAAAAATATAAAAAAATAAACACGCACCCGTGATTTGTCTTCTGGCAAAAAATACGAAATTCCACATTTTTGTAGATTGGACCTTGAAATTTTTTCTATAGGGTTCTCTGATATGCTGAATGCGATGGTGTAATTTTCGTTAAGATCCTATGACTTTTAGGGGGTGTTACCCCGTATTTTCCAAAATGAGACAAATTTTCTCAGGCTCGTAACTTTTGATGGGTAAGACTAAACTTGATGAAACTTATATATTTATAATCAGCATAAAAATCCGATTCTTTTGATATATCTTTTAGCATCGAAATTCCGTTTTTTAGAGTTTTGTTTACTATTGAGCCGGGTCGCTCCTTACTACAGTTTGTTACCACAAACTGTTTGATTTAGTTCATATTTTAGTCTGGTTTATGCAAACAAATTTGGGCTATTTATTTGCACATTAGGGGGAGGGGGATATGGCATGGCATATCTTAAATACAGCAATGGTTAGTTTACATACTTAATATATTACCTTAAACCTTAAATTGCAGCTTGGAGCAATCTAAGGATTTGCTATGCTATGTTTTACTCCTACCCACCCCCTAATGTGCAAATATATAGAGCCTAAATTTGTTTCTAAACTATTATATATTCATTATATTTTTTTTTCATTAGCCTTAATCAACTGTTTTCAGCTCCACAACTTTGCTTAATATGAGGTTTGAAAGATCTGCAAATACATTTCTTAACTTTGAAAAAAAAAAAACCATTGATATGGCTTAAAATGCTACTCAGATAATAGGAACTGTATTTTCAGAACTAAAATACAGAAAAAGAAACTAAGAACTGAAAATTTGGGTAAATGTCGTTTTGTCAAAATTCTAATAGGGCTAGGTCTTGCTCTAGTCTGTAGACCTATACCTTAAAGTATCAAAACTTCAATGCTCATCAAGTAGGCACATTTCTAAGACTTAAATGTTAGAAGAGGTTAACATAAAAGCTTGACAACACCTTCCTACAGAATATTTTTGACCCTGGATTTATTATTGAAAGTTTCTTGTTCTTCACCTAACACCATTCCAAGATAGCAAAATGCAGCTAAACTAGAATTTACAATAACATTTAATGGTTCCCCCAAATTAAATAGCCAATACATTTCTTTTAAATTCTTGCAAACCCTAAACTAAATATTGGAATTAGCAAAGCTATGAGGCTATATAAAAACTTTCTTTGACGTTTTCTGTGCTAGGGTATAGATCTCTTTCTGAAAGTATAATTTTTATTATTTTATATACAGCTTGTCCAAGGTAATGTTTAGGCTCTAGAAACATTGTTATGTTTTACTTTCTGAGTAGCTTCACAACTTTGCTCAATCCCAATTTATAAGGTTTTAAATATATGCAAGTACATTTCCTAAATTTTGAAGGAAAAAACCATTGATATGGCTCAGAATTCTACTCAAATAACAGGAATTGCATTTTCAGAACTAACAGCAGAGAAAAAGCAACTGGTAACTGAAAATTAAGGTAAAATGTTGTTTTGTCAAAATTTCAATAGGTATAGACCTGTCATGGAGGCAAATTTAAGGATCGTCTAAAGGGAGGAGTGGAGGCGGGTACTTTAAATACCTTCCCAGGACATACTTTAGCATGTAGACTAGGCCACAAAAGTTTCATTTTTCCTAGCCTAATCCCTTTCCAATATAGCAAGAAGTAACTAAAATACCATTTTACCCTGAAAACAATTTTGTTGTAGTTCATTCAAGCAGAAGATCTATTTTGAAAGGTTGCAAAATAGATCAGGTTGCAATATATAACACTCATTTTTTTTTAAGGTCAAGACCCTCTAGAGAGAGAGGGGGTGGAAGTAGGTACTTACTTGCAAGAAGTCATAAACTAGAATTATACTTGGAAAACCACTAATATAGTCCTTCGAATTATCTATTTTCTTTGTAACACTGAATTACAAATGTTATACTTACAAAAAAAGATTATTACGGATAAGTAAAGATTTTAATCATGGCCCCTGTTTATCTACTATAGATTGATCAAAGTGAGGTGCTGTTGTATCAGGGAATAATCAGTGCAGTGTTACGAGATTAGACGAAGAGGATTATGCTTCCTTGAGCCCAAAATCATGCTTTTTTGGACAGATTTATGCTACGCTTCTGTATTTTCCCAGATTTCCCGAAAAAGTTGATCAGTTAAGACAAATCGAATTCTGTCTTATCTTAATAAAGGTTCTGTAAGGCATTGTCCTAATTGGTGTAGTAATGCCAAGTTCACACGCATAGGATTTTGGAAAAATCCTTTAAGGATTTGGTCATAATGGCCAAATACTTAAGCCGAATCCTTAAAGGGCGAAAGGATTTTTAGCTTGAAATTATTTCAAGCTCTGAGCAAAATCCTTACAAGTAATAAGCTAGAGCCTTAAAGTTTTTTCTAATGCATACGCTTTTTTAAGAAGAAATAGTTTTAAATCACCTTTGCCCTGTGTTTGTTTACTTGTCCAATGGGATTTTTACTAATCGAGGTTTAACCCCTAAAAGATAGCAACAAACACTTGTATGGCCACGTGTCACTTAAAACGGCAAGATTAATCACGAGAATAACAACATTAGTCACATGTAATTATTGCTTTAATGCTATGTGAAGTTCTGACAAGGAAGAGGCTGGGACTTCGGGCCTGTTTCTAATTTTACAGGCAAATACACCTTCAGCAATTATTTCAGAGCTGGGTAGCCTAATACAATTTGTGTGCCCAGAAGTTTAATTGTAAGATTTCAAATTGTGGTTGTCATTTGCCTTTCAGTCATTCCATTCAAGATGCTTTGGATATTTTTTATTGTGATAAATTGTCTTAATGCTCTGAAAAGGGAAAACTATTTCAATTGCATAGGATAGGAAAATTTTGGTAGGCTAATTTATTCAAAGTCCTAAATTAGCCAGGGAAGTGTTTTTTTTTTTTCACTAAAAAATCACCACGTTCTTTGAACTACAATTATATAGCCCTGTTTTTGGCCCCCTTGAGCCAGTATCCAGTTCCTGATTGTCATTTACACTAAATTTCACTTTTTCTGTTACCTATATATGTTTGCACCAGTTTTACCATTGGGTAAAACTGGTACAAACAGTATTTCTGGCTCTCATATAAAGTGAATATACCACTTGATGCCTTTTTTAATGCTGTTTACAAATATAATAATCGCTTCTACCACAAATTCAGATTTAAGCACTTTTTGACCTCTTAAAAATGACCTATATATGGGGTCATTACAAATCTGTAATAGTTTAGAAACAAATTTGGGCTATATATTTGCACATCAGGGGGTGGGTAAAGTATAGCATATATTAAATATGTAAACTAACCATTGCTGGATTTTTTTTATGTGTGTGCTGTTGCACTGGTGATTTCTCTTCTCATTAAAATTTGATGTGCATAAACACATTAAAAAAAAAACAGCAATGGTTAGTTTACGTATATAATATATGCTATGCTTTACCCACCACCCCCCACCTTGATGTGCAAATATATAGCCCAAATTTGTTTCTAAACTATTACAGATTTGTAATGACCCCATTTATAGGTCATTTTTAAGAGGTCAAGAGGTGAAAAAGTGCTTAAATCTGAATTTGCAGTAGAAGCAATTATTACATTTGTAAAGAACATAAAAAAAGGCATCAAGTGGTATATTCACTTTATATGAAAGCCAGTAATACTGTTTGCACCAGTTTTACCCTCATTTCTTGTTAATATTACTAAGGGGTCATAGTTAAGCACTAGAGAAGTCATTGTTAAATAACATATGCTTATGTATATATAGCTTTTTGCTACTTATTCTTCTCTGGTTATATAATGCTTGATGTGGTATAAGCCAAGAGAAGGACCTGTAGACCTATAGAAGAAAACCTGTTAAAAAAGATGATTCTTTGTAATTTACATAGTAATTATAGTTTTCTACATGCACATTCTACATGCAGCCCTGCTCTACTTTAGCCCCAACCCTCCTAATATGGAAATCTATAGCTGAAATTACATATTTTCTATTGATTCTGCCAATCTATCCCTCAACCCTAGTAGCTGTTAATTGAGGCAACTGTGGCAAAACAAGAACTGGAAAAACCAGTAAAAGGTGGCAGAAAACATTGGAAATATATAATTTGGGCTATATATTTGCAAATTAGGCATGTTAGGGGTGAATTTTCTAAAATCCTTAAATTGCAGCTTGGAGCGATATAAGGATTATCCATCCTTGTGATGCTCCATGAGAAAAAAAAGAATTCGTTTGGTGTAGATTGTGGCTGTTAGATTAGACTCTTGTGGAGGACTCTGCAGCTTCCCAATTGTAAAGGAACTCCTGGCAGAGCCATTCCCTATCAAGGTGGGACTTGAACATGTCAATTGAAGTAGCAGAAACTGTTTCTTCAGAGAGCTGGTTCCACATATTGATGATTCTTTGGCTGAAGAAGTGGCTTCTATGTCTACTCGTGGAACGCTGCATGGAGAGCTTCAAAGAATGTCCTCTAGTACCAGAATGCAAGGGCTGTGCAAAGAGACTGGGAAGGGTATTTTTAGAGAGGATTTTTTTGGTTAAAATAGTGTCACCCCTTTTCCGTCGGTATGTCAGCGTCGGCAGCTTCAAACGACGTAGTCTTTCTTCGTATGGAAATTTATTCATGCTGGTAACCATCTTAGTGGCACGACGCTGGACATCCTCAAGCAACTTCCTATCTTTTTTGAAGAAAGGGGCTGCCAATGACATTCCAACCTCCAGGCGTGGACGTACAAGCGCCTTATATAACTTCATAAGAACTCTAGGGTGTCGGCTGGAGATGGTTCTTTTTATGATACCGAGGGTTTTATTTGCAGAAGATGAAACAGACTTAGCATGGCTGCTAAACTATAATTGGTGATCTACAATAACCCCAAGATCACTTTCATCGGAAACAGCAGAAAGGAAGTTGTCTTGAAGGAAATACTTATGATGCTTGTTATTTTTGCCAAAATGAATTACATGGCATTTGTCAACATTGAAAGTCAGAAGCCACATGTTAGCCCATCTTTCTAGACTATCAAGATCTACAGTTGTGGGAAAAGAGAAATGAGGAGTTCCTTGCAAATCAAAAACTCTGACACTCTGTGATCTTACAGAAAGGAAGCCCATAATCCACTGTACAACACCTTCGTTGACACCTGCAGCCCTCAATTTGATTATGAGGAATTCATGACAAACTTTGTCGAATGCTTTGGACAGATAACGAAGAATCATGTCGATAGGAAAACCCTCATCAAGCAGTGTAGTCACTAATTCATATGTTTGGATAAGGTTACTGTCCACAGATCTACCAGATCTGAAACCATGTTGTGAATTCGTTTGGTGTAGATTGTGGCTGTTAGATTAGACTCTTGTGGAGGACTCAACAGCTTCCCAATTGTAAAGGAACTCCTGGCAGAGCCATTCCCTATCAAGGTGGGACTTGAACATGTCAATTGAAGTAGCAGAAACTGTTTCTTCAGAGAGCTGGTTCCACATAATGATGATTCTTTGGCTGAAGAAGTGGCTTCTATGTCTACTCGTGGAACGCTGCATGGAGAGCTTCAAAGAATGTCCTCTAGTACCAGAATGCAAGGGCTGTGCAAAGAGACTGGGAAGGGTATTTTTAGAGAGGATTTTTTTGGTTAAAATAATGTCACCCCTTTTCCGTCGGTATGTCAGCGTCGGCAGCTTCAAACGACGTAGTCTTTCTTCGTATGAAAATTTATTCATGTTGATAACCATCTTAGTGGCACGACGCTGGACATCCTCAAGCAACTTCCTATTTCTTTTTAAGAAAGGGGCTGCCAATGACATTCCAACCTCCAGGCGTGGACGTACAAGCGCCTTATATAACTTCATAAGAACTCTAGGGTGTCGGCTGGAGATGGTTCTTTTTATGATACCGAGGGTTTTATTTGCAGAAGATGCAACAGACTTAGCATGGCTGCTAAACTTTAATTGGTGATCTACAATAGCCCCAAGATCACTTTCATCGGAAACAGCAGAAAGGAAGTTGTCTTGAAGGAAATACTTATGATGCTTGTTATTTTTGCCAAAATGAATTACATGGCATTTGTCAACATTGAAAGTCAGAAGCCACATGTTAGCCCATCTTTCTAGACTATCAAGATCTGTTTGAATTGATTGCTGGTCAGAGGGAGTAGCCGCTTTTCCAACTAGTTTTGAGTCATCAGCGTAAAGGATAATAAGATTTGAAAGAAGGGTGGGTAATTCGTTAACATAGAAGTTGAAAAGTGTTGGTACAAGAATAGTGCCCTGGGGCACGCCACTTTATACAGTTGTGGGAAAAGAGAAATGAGGAGTTCCTTGCAAATCAAAAACTCTGATACTCTGTGATCTTTCAGAAAGGAAGCCCATAATCCACTGTACAACACCTTCGTTGACACCTGCAGCCCTCAATTTGATTATGAGGAATTCATGACAAACTTTGTCAAATGCTTTGGACAGATCAAGAAGAATCATGTCGACAGGAAAACCCTCATCAAGCAGTGTAGTCACTAATTCATATGTTTGGATAAGGTTAGTGTCCACAGATCTACCAGATCTGAAACCATGTTGTGATGTGGAAAGGATATTTTTGACCTCAAGATGTTCAATTAGAGCTTTATTAACAAATCTCTCAAGCACATTAACAACTGCAGAGGTGATACTTATGGGACGATAATTCTCTGCTGAGTCTCTTCGTCCCTTTTTATGGATCGGGGTTATATAAGATGTTTTCCAATCATGCGGTAGTTCCCCATTTTGAAGAGATAACCGGAAGAGCATGCACAGGGGGTATCTGAGAGCTTTTCGACACTCCCTAAGAAGACGTGGATGAACACCGTCTGGTCCCTTTGACTTATTTACATCAAGCTTCTCAAGGCTATTGAAAACCATTAATTCACCTACTGACAGATCAGGCACAGGGAAAAGCACTTCATACAATGGAGGATTTGGCGAGGAGGTGCCTGAATTTTGGGTAAAGGCAGATGCAAATTGTGCATTTAGAATGTCAGCCTTATCTATTGGAGATGAGTGTAATACACTGTGGTCAACAAGGTCAGGAATAGTATGATGATTTGGGTTTTTAGAAGAGACATGTCTCCAAAAAGATTTTGGGTTTAACTTGATCTCAGAAGCCAAATTTTCCTCGTAGGCAGATTTCAGTTTTTTTTACAGAATCTGTTACACGATTCCTTGCTGCCTTATAAAATGAAAGGGTCTCCTGGTTCTTCTTCTTCATATACCGTTTCCAAGCTCTAGATTTCTGGTTAATCAGCTTCTTAACTTCCTTAGTGAGGAAGGGAAGTGTTTTGGGCTGTTTCCTAAAAATAACCCTGGAATGTTTCTTTTCAAGAGCAAGAAGAGTTTTTTTTTAAATTTAGCCACGACTCATTGATGTCACTGGTGATAAGCATTGACCAGTTTGCAGATGAAAGTTCCTGCTGTATTGCCTCATAGTCGGTGAAAGTCTGAGGACGAAATTTAGGTTGAGGACGACTATTTAGGGACAACACAGACAGAATAACTAGGTTGTCACTACTAGCAATTGGCGGTAAATAATCATTACGAATGAGGGAATCAGTATCACGCAAAATGACAAGGTCTAACAGCGAGGGATTCTGATCAGCTCTATAGCGTGTAGGCTTATCAATAGTCTGATGAAGAAAATTATTTGATAGGCAAGATAAAAAAGGTGAGTCTCTACTATTAGATGAAATATGTCCAGTTCCTTCAACCCACTCAATTGCAGGAAAATTAAAATCTCCAGTGATTTTTAACTCAAATGAGCTAGGAAGGGAAATTGAAGATGTCATTTCACCAATGATAGTTTTGAGGGCCAATTCACTATCTTCAAGGGAAGGAGCACTTGGACTTCGATAAACGCACCCAAGACGCAAATTTTTATTAGCAATGGAGATATCAAGCCTAACACTTTCTATCAAAGATATATCAAGCATAGTAGGATTTACAATACTAACCTGGATACCATCTCTTACATAAACACCAACTCCTCTTCGACGATTTGAGTGCTCCAGGTTGCTAAATAGTTGATATCCCGAGATCTGTAGGGATGTTTCAGTAACCGCCAAAAAACTATGTTTCGGTAACAATCAACAAAACTCGCAATATCTGCTGCTTCCTCCCTAAGAAGCACTCCGGATTCTAGAAGCTTATTTGTCAGACAGTCAACATTGCTTGAAAGAACACGGAAAGTATTTTCAGAAAGGGGCTTCTGACTCGGTAAATTTGGCTGTTGAGACTCAGAGGTAATATCAGATATAGTACTTGAAAAACTTGAATCCGCTGAATTCTGACATGACAAGAGCAAATTATTAGATATAACATTTGAATTAACATTAGCAGAAATAGCTCTTAAATTGACATGGGAAACATTTGAAGAAGGATTGGATGAAGCTTCACAAGAAATATTAACTGACGATTTATCAAAACGAAGCACTGGGGAAACAAAACTATTCACATGAGGATGTGATGATATAACTAGGTTTCCATCGTGGATTGCTTTGGATGGGACCGGGGTGGCGCTTCCCAACTGCGATGAGCAGCCTCGTTTTTTGGAACGATTTGGCCCTTGAAGATCATGAGGTTGGGCACACCTGAGCTTATTCTTCTTTTCAACTCCTCAACTAAAGCCTTCCTCCTGTTTCTCTCTGTCTTGGATGCGTCACCAGGAAATTGTATATCCTCGTGGAGCTCGCGGGAGCGGTTGATGATTGACCTTTTGATGTCCAGGCTTGGGACAGTAAAAAGGACAGGAGGAGGGCGTGCAGATGGCAGAGAGTTAGCAGGGATCGGAAGTCTTCTCACATTATTGATGTGAACGTCTCTGAGCTTATACTTTTGATCAATATAAGACTTGATGAATAGTTGGTCATTGGGTTGCGGAGGGATCCCAAACGCAACAATGTTAAGGGCTCTACGTTGTCTGTCCCTTTCTTCAGAAAAGTGGCGCTGGATCTCACTATCAAGATGCTGGGTAAGATTGGCTTTGATGCTTGTTGTCTGTTTAAGAACTACCGTCTGGACTTCGGAACGCATTTCAGAGAGTGAGGATTTTTCGGACACCCGGGTTTCCAGTGCTGACACTTGTGATTTTATCTCACTGACAGTTTGTGAGATTTAAGCTTTTAATGATGTTTCCAAGTCTTTTAAAGATGCTTGGACAATTTCTTGAAAGGCCGCTTGAGATGGAATTTTATCAATGATCTCATTTTTCATGCTATTTATTGTAGCTTTTACGATATTCTCAACACTAGGATTTGGATTATTAACAGATGTTGATCCGTATTTACATGCTGGGCACTTGATACAAATATCTACACGTCGGGAGATTTTCGTGATAAGCAGATGTTCAGGTTCAGGCATGTCTAGACACTCGGTACATATCCACTTGTCACACCCATCACAAAGAATGGCATAAGAATCATTTTCTAATGCAATATTGCAGGCAAGACAATTGTCGAATCCTTTTTTCGGACTTATATGAGTCCTTTTTGGTCTTCTACTTGATGTGGCCTTAATTTTGCTAGGTGGCGGCATGATATGAGAAAAAATGCGGGGGAAAAAAGCTTTCAGCCAACAGATATCAATTTATCACGGGGTTTTCAGAACTTGGGGGACCTGTGGGAAGCGCGGATACTCATATCGCCTATCCCCAGCAGTTTAAGGATGGATATCCCGCCGGTACCAATACGGCTCTTCGTGTTTGTTATCGCTCTCTTCTGCACAGGTTTCCCCAAATGCAGAAGATAAACGATTCAGCTTACGTAATCTGTGGCTTTATCAAAAAACAGATACTTCGCAAATTTAGATCGGCAACACTGTATAGGTAAATAATGAAGAACGGGAAGATGTGCAATTCCCTGGAGAATTGAAAATAAAATGAATTACCCAAAAGTCTAAATATATCAATCACAGCACTGAGGTAGGTCCCCTAAATCAACACCTAGGGTAACACAAGACCAGGGAAAATGCAAAAAACAAAGAAAAACAGTTTTATCTCACAGTTTAAAACATAGCCTATATATCCAGGGTTCAAATTTATGCAGCCACATGGATTTGTTATTGTTGTTCATATTTTGATTTACAAATAAAGTGAATCCTATACCACTTGATGCCTTTTTGTATATTCTTTACAAATATAATAATTGCTTATTTTGCTAGTTCAAGTTTAAGCACTTTTTGACCTTACTTAACCTAACAAATTTTGGCAGTGAAAAACATACATTTTTTGTCAAAAATGACCAAAAACACGTACCTTGATTGAAAATTTGGCATCAAAAAAGAAGAAATACAGCATTCTATTGTAAAATTTATTAATCCAACTTAATTGTGGAACACTTAGACACATCCCTGAAAGTTTCATTTTCATAACCTAAACCCTTTCTGAGATAAGAAGAAGTCAATTAACTAGAATTTTACCATATATATATATATATATATATATATATATATATATATATATATATATATATATATATATATATATATATATATATATATATATATATATATATATATATATATATATATATATATATATATATATATATATATATATATATATATATATATATATATATATATATATATATATATATATATATATATATATATATATATATATATATATATATATATATTTATATATATATATATATATATATATATATATATATATATATATATATATATATATATATATATATATATATATATATATATTTATATATATATATATATATATATATATATATAGATTAGGGGGGGGAGCAGTTGAAGTTCTCTGATACAAACAAATTATAGGTCTATATTAGGATTCAGGATGAAATTAATTTTAAATGTAGGTCTATGTCTAGGCTATTTCATAGCTATCCCATTAGTGATTTAATCATAAAATTTTAGCTTAGAATTTTACTAAAATAACAGGGATTGCATTTTCAGAACTAAAGGCAGAGAAAAAGCAACTGATAACTGAAAATTAAGGTAAAATGTTTGTTTGTCAAAATTTCAATAGGTATAGACCTGTCATGTAGGCAATTTTCAGGGCCCTCTAGAGGGAGAAGGAGTGGAGGTGGGTACTTTAAAATATCTTCCTGGGATATGCTTTAGCCTTTAGACCCATCCAAGAATGTTTCATTTTCCTAAACTAATCTAACCCCTTTTCAAGATAGCAAAAAGTCATCACATAACTAGAATTTTACCTCAAGAATATATATATATATATTCCACATATGTGGTATATATATATATATATATATATATATACACATAGAATATATATATAGAATATATATATATATATAGATTAGGCGGGACCAGTTTAAGTTCTCTGATACAAACAAATGATAGGTCTATATTTGGATTCAAGATGAAATTAATTCTAAATGTATGTCTATGTCTAGGCTATTTCTTAGCTGTCCCATTAGTGATTTAATCATAAAATTTTAAATAGCGTAAACTATTAGAAAAGCTACTTTTTGTTATCTTAGAGAGAGATTAGGAAAAGTAATGGGTAGAGGGAAAAAATAAATCTAAAATTGAGATTGTTTAAATTGAAAATTTAGGGTAAAATAAGAAACAATGGTAATAGGAAATGTGCATTCCCAAGCTCTATTCCTAATAAAACACCTTTCTAACAGATAAAAAACCTTTGTTCTGTTCAACAGAGCCTAGCCTACTTGCCTTTGAAAGCTAGGCCTAGCTCTCTAGAAAACCTTAATATTTTATAAGCACAGACAAGATTATGCTACTTACAAACTCCTAAATCTGAAGTAATCTCCAATATAACTGTATTAGTATGCTCTCTGCATATAATTTTATAAGTCTTGTCAGTATATTCCATCTGAAATTTCTTAACTGAACTTTCAAACTCAATAGACAGTTCAATTGCAAATAGAATTTGAATCCCACCCTCTTCCCAAGGGACTTGATAGGCTTCCTTAGAAATATTAATCATATTTACTCCACTATAAACATAGCTTATCTACAAAACCCATCTCAGGGGAGTCACATGCACATGGTCATCCCATTTTAAAAATATACAACATTGATATCACAATCCTCAAATAATCTTTTTATTTGGGGGTTATAAAGTGCCAGCCCACAGACAAGTAATCCTGAGCATTTGAGGAGATAATCCAACTAACCTCTGATGTCATATGCATCTCAAAAAACGCTTGGATTAATCAGATTAGTAATTGGACAGGTAAACAAACACAGGGTTAAAAAAAAGCTTATTGGGGGAGTGTTATAGAGGGGGGGGGGTTGATAAGTGCTTTAGCACCCTGATGAAAAAAGTAAACAATTACCTTGATTTGATCCTTGTCCTGTGCCCAGAGCTGAGGTAGCCTATCAACCACAGGCTAATTTGTAATCAGAGCCTAAACTTTATTATACTTAAATATAAAAATGCTAAAATTCTAGTTAATTGACTTCTTGCTATCTTGGAAAGGGTTTAGGTTAGCAAAATGAAACTTTCAGGGATGAGTCTACAGGCCATAGTAAAGTGTTGGTATTACCTGAACAACTTTTTGGGGTCATGAAACTATTTTAATAGATGCATGACTTTTTGAACACCTTTTCTCACTTGCAAAACTACTACAAACTCACTGTTATGGAGTTGTCCATAACTTGCTGTTATGGAAATAGATATTAGATAGAGGTTAGGTTTAGTATGTTCCAAAGGCAAATTATTTTAGGCCAATTCTTTCATAAATAATCTTCTCTAAAAACATCCAAAACTTGTGCAAATTGTCTCTAAAAGCCACAGAGCAATTTTCAGCCTTAAAACATTAGCAATTTCAGATTTCCAATCAACAAAAATGGAAATGATTGCAATTCTATGTGTATAAATACAAGAATATTTGGGCCAGAATAACTCCATAATGGTGAGTTTGTGGTATTTTTGCAAAAGAGGGAAGACGTTCAAAAAGTCAAAATTCATCTATTAACAATAGTTTCATGACCCAAAAAAATTGTTCCAGTAATACCAACATTTACTAAAGTATGTCCCTAGAAGGTATTTTAAAGTACCCTCCTCCACTCCTTCTCTCTCTAGAGGGCCCTGAAATTTGCCATCATGACAGGTCTATACCTATTGAAATTTTGACAAAACAACGTTTTTCCTTAATTTTCAGTTATTAGTTGCTTTTTCTCTGGTTTTAGTTCTGAAAATGCAATTCCTGTTATTTGAGTAGAATTTTGAGTCATATCAATGTTTTTTTTTTCAAAATTTGGGAAATGTATTTGCATATCTTGAAAACCTTATAAAATAGAATTGACCAAAGTTATAAAGATGAAAACAATTTTGTTGTACTTCAATTAAGCAGAAGATCTATTTTGCAAGGTTTCACTTTTATAACACACATTTTTAAAGGTCATCAAAGGTCAGGGCCCTTTAGAGAGAGAAGGAGGGGAGGTAGTTGCTCCAAAATACCTTCCCATGACATAGTTTAGTCTGTAGATTCATCCCTGAAAGTTTCATCTTCCTAAGCTTAACCCTTTCTGAGATAGCAAGAAGTCAGTTAACTAGAATTTTACCATAAAAATGATACAACCTCTGTGATTTAACACAATATATATATATATATATATATATATATATATATATATATATATATATATATATATATATATACATATATATATATATATATATCATGAAAAGAGAAATCACCAATGCAACAGCACAAACACATAAAAAAAAAAAAAAAAAAAAAAAAAAAAAACAAACACATGAAAGAGACAGAAGGAGAAAAGGAGAACTGTTTTCCTAAATTAGTGACTAATATAGACCAGCACTTGAATAAGGCCTTAACCCTACTCATCCATACAATCACATAGGTCAAACAGCATAGCCATACACAATCAACCATAAAGAATAATCCATGGACAGGCAGTCATGTCGTCAATAAGTATAAGTCGTCATTTACCAAACCATAGAAACAATAAAGACAAATAATTCAGAGGCAACAACCCAACACAAGGGCTCATCAGGGGAATACACTTGCCTATAGGGTTTTGCCACATTAAATTCTCTACCCAGCCAAGTGTTGTGGCTACCACAGAGTATCCATGGCATCCCCGTGTCAGGTATCACCCCCAAAATACATGCCTATGAAAAAAAAAGAAATGTAAAACAACCAAGTAACACCAAAACAAGCTTATCCTGTTAATACATCCCTCTTTTTAGCAGCCCACGTCCACTCCTTCTCCCTCTAGAGGGCCCTGACCTTTAATGACCTTTAAAAATATGTGTTATAGAAGTAAAACCTTGCAAAATAGATCTTCTGTTTGAATGAAGTACAACAAAATTGTTTTCAGCTTCACAACTTTGCTCAATCCCAATTTATAAAGTTTTAAAGATATGCAAATATATTTCCTAAATTTAGAAAAAAAAAACATTGATATGGCTCAGAATTATTACTTGAATAACACGAATTGCATTTTCAGAACTAAAGGCAGAGAAAAGGCAACTGGTAACTGAAAAGTAAGGTAAAATGTTGTTTTGTCAAAATGTCAATAGGTATAGACCTGTCATGTAGGTGAATTTCAGGGCCCTCTAGAGGGAGAAGGAGTAGAGGTGGGTACTTCAAAATACCTTCCCCAGACATACTTTAGCCTTTAGACCCATCCCTGAAAGTTTCATTTTCCTAACCTATCCCCTTTCCAAGATAGCCAAAAGCCAATCAACTAAAATTTTACCAGATATATATATATATATATATATATATTTATATGTTGTAAAATTCTAGTTGAGTGACTTCTTGCTATCTCAGAAAGGGGCTAGGTTCATAAAGAGTAATCTCAGAAAGGGGCAAGTAATATTAATTTAGTAAAGGCCTGTAGTAGTAAATAATAATAGGCCTATAATGATAAAATATTATACTGGCATGTTAATCAATTGAGAGGGAATAGTCAATCCAGCCTAGTCCCAGTTAAAGATAGGAATGGGGCCACAATTAGTGATAAGGAAAGAGTTAAAGAGATATAGGTGGAGCATTTTGAGACTGTGCTAAACCAAGATACAGTTGCAGAAAAAGATATAGATGAAAATGAAAAAGTTTGTGATACCTTGGGTGTGAAGGAAGATTTGTTTTGTAAGAAAGAATTAGCAACAGTACCACAAGGATTAAAAAATAGGTGCCAATAGTGTGATAAATGAGTTTCTTAAATATGGTGGCTCTGAGGTTAGAAATAAGCTACTAAAGATTATGAATATAATTTTTGAAAAAGGGGAAGTACCTAATGATTTTAGTAAAACCTTAATTAAACCACTGTATAAGAAAGGTGACAAGTGTTACGGGGGGGGGGGGTTTCTTATGTAGTTTGTTCAATTCTTCAAGTTTTACTGGTTGCTTATAAAGTCTACTTGATTTCTTATATTGTTTAAGTTGTTTGTGGTATGGGAGCCTTATAGTTAATGGATATAGATTGGGAGGGTTCTATTGACCAGTCTCTATAACCTTGGAGACGAATTCATCATCATGACGTTTAGGTTTGCCGAGATGGGCAGATTCCCTTGGGAACGTACCAGTAGACAATAGGAACTGTACTTGTACCTTAACTCAAAGACAAACACAATTATTGACAATAATTTTATTTTCTTACTTCATATACAACTTCAGGTAAAACAGCTCCAATAAATGATAGTAGTATAAAGTGCATCAAAGAGTGACTACTAAAAACTGAATTACCCACCTAACTTTTAGTTCACCTTATATATCCCGAATCAATCCGGATTTCTAAATTAAGCACAGGGTAGACTGACCTCAGAAGAGTTGCAACACAACTCTTTTTTTTTGACTATACAACATATGGCTTAACCTCCTTGCAAAGATTTATTATAACGAGGGTTTTCACCTTCAGTTTGTTGACCAGACCAGATGTAGAAATCTGGTTTCTAATTGGCTTTATTCAAAAGTTTGAATCTAATTTTGGTAGTCAAAAAAGTATCATTTTTTGCTTGAAGGAAGATTTGTACCAAAGGTAAAAAGTATCATTTTTTGCCTGTTATAAAACTTGTACTAAAAAAGCACAAATCCTATGAGATGATTAACTTTTACTTTAAAATCTTTATATGTATAAGAGATTCTTATTTTAAAACTTTCTAAAATAAATGAATGAGAGATTTGGTTTTGAGTTCTGAAAGGGGGAGAGGGTTTGCTGGTCCATATGTTACATATCCCCTATCCCGCTGTAGATTGACGCCCTCGTCAATCAGAACATTCCCTGTCCTTAAGTTTTATTTTTCTTACAGTTTCTTATTGTCAAAATATTTTTATTTTAATTCTTTCACCACAAAAATGATTATTTAAAGAAAACGTATATATTCCTACACCTTTAATTAACCTACACCTTACACTTGAATTACATTAATACATCACTTGACATTAATAAGGTATATACTTGAATACCTGGTTTCACAAAAAATTGACATTTAAACTTGTATTTCGGTTTGCTGGTACCATTAGTGGAATTTGATCCCACTTCGATGTTTTCTATACCTCTTATTATGTCTGGTATTTTGTTCGTTCGCGTTGCAAGGTTAGATACAATTCTTGTTGTTTGGGTTTCAATCGTGGCGGTTTGCTGTGTGTATGAGGAAATACTGGTTATATCTCTCGTTTCAACCTTCGTTGGTTTTATTTCAGATAAATTTATTTTGTCTTGTATTGGTTTGTTTTCAGCCCTGTTAACTTGTTTTGGTCCATTCCATAGTTCTTTGAAGAAATTCCATACAGTGGGCAATTCGTTCAATAATGCATATTGTCCATCGTAAAATTTTCTTTGTCTAAGTTGGGTCTTTATTGGCTCGATTGTATTTTGGGTCTCTTTATCGATATCCGAGTTTTGGTTTTCGTTAATTGACCTTTTTTTTCTTTTTTCAACGGCTTTTCCGAGTCCTATAGCTTTATCAATTTCGGCCATTCTTGTATCAAAATCATCAACTATTTTTTTTTATTTTGACTTTGGGGTAGGTAGGAGATGGATAGTTAAGGGAAGGTATATCTTTCTTTTCTTTGTTGTTGCTTTTGCTTGCTTGCAGTCCCTTGTCTGATTTTAGGAATTGAAAGATTGATTCCTTTAATTCATAGGTATTTTTCTCTAGCCGTATTACTTGTTGAAATAAAGTTTCGAATGGTTTGGGGTCTAGTTTCATAAATATTTTCCACGCGTTGTTACTGGTCAGAAGTGAGTTTTCATGCTTGAAAATCACTCCATGTTTTATGATATCTTGTGTGTTGGAATGGATGCACAGGGTCAGCAATATTATTATCACCTTCATTATTTCTAGAAGAGTTATTTCAGTGATTAGCATAAATAAGTTTTTTTTTTTTTTTTTTTTTTTTTTTGGGGGGGGGGGGTTAGCTTTGGAGTTATTTTTTTTTTTCCTTTACCACTTCCACTTATATTAGGTGTTAATATTGTTAGTATATAACACAAACCGTCTAAGGTAAATTAATTTTTTCTTCTCCAAGGAAATAAATAATTTGTTTTTTCTACATATTATTTATAATTTACATTAAAGATAGGCCCTTTTTCATCAATTTCTTTAAATTCTGTTTTTAAAGATTCACGGGTCCTAAAATTTACTTCTAGTATATGGTCGCTGTTTTTTATATTAATATACATAAGATAATCAACAAGACATTTTGGTATTTTAAAATTTTCTAACGTATGGTTAATGTTAAATTTTTGCATAATTGTTCGTATTTTATTTCTACATAGTCCTTTTAGACTTGTTTGATTAGTTGTATTGTAATTTATTTTATATTTTAATAATTTATAACCAAAAGAGGGATTGACACCTTCTACTATAGTTTCCGATACGATGATGTCTGTTCCTGGAAAAATTTCTGACCATAAGTATTGTTCATTTTGGTATAAACGTACCGTTAGTTTCTTTAGCGCATCGTAATCTTCTCTACGTAAAACGGGACATCCCTTTAAGGGTTCATTTTCTGTAATGTTAACATATTTGTTGTAAACTGAGATAATCCAGTTTGATTTAATAGATGATTCTAAGTCTTTTTCTACTATTATTAATATGAAATGTAAGGGCCAGATAATTGTGAAGTTATTTACATCACAAAAAATATCTAGATGTTCGATAATTAGTTCTTCTATTAGGGGGTGATTCTTCTTGGTAATTTTGTCAAGTATTGTTTTAAATGTTATTGATGAGAATTTTCTTATATACTCATAACCCTCCTTAACTACTTCTTCTGAAAATTGACAGTTTAACGTTATGTTCATTATATCCCTGATTAAATGGTTTTTAAATATGATTGGTGTTCTTAAAAATTTATAATTTAGATTCTTTACTGCATCAATAATTAAGCTGTTCCACGTTGCTTCGTTTAATTCATAGTTAAACCTGTATAAATCGGGTAAACTATAATAGGTAGTACTAGGTTTTTGTTCTAGGAGGTTATATTGTGTTTCATTTTTTTTTAGATTAGGGTTACTTCGTGTTTTTTTATAGGCATTTTGTTAGTTTTATTAATTAAGCAGGATATAACAATTTACCTGTTATTGTGGGAATAAGTTGTGGCTTATCTAGAAATAGTATTATATTAAATTAGAATTTAAATTAATTTATTTTTATAGGGTCTTTTATTAAAAAATTTTTTTAACAAAGTATATTATTATTTATACGCAATTCCAACGAAATCTTGCTTCAAGATAATAATGGTCTGATCCATTTTGACTATTCGGTAATGGTCCTATTTTTAAGCAGTCCTTGTATGTTGGGAGACGAAGTCTTTCTAATAGTATTAATTCTTGTTTTTCATGTTTGTTGAATTTTTCGTCAATATTACTGTAGAGAATATAGTCAACTAAGTTGTGACAAGTCGAATTCAAACGAACTTTTGGAAATTCATCTGAATTATAAACACTTTTAAAGGCAAATTTATGCGTTAATGTACCGGATGAAAAAAATTCTTCTTCAATGCAGTTATCACGTTTTAGTTCTTGTAAGTATTGACAAGAATCAGAAATATAAAGCTCCTTTGGGAGGAAGGTTTTCCCAATTTTTTGTGAACCACAGTTAGTTAATTTTTTTATATCTAGATGTTCATACTTAAGCCTTCCTTGGCTTAAAAAAGAGTATAATCTGCTTGAAGGGGTGAAATTCAAATCACCACAAAGGATAACTGGAGGGTCGTTAGTTATTTTGCAAGCAACGCGGTTAATTTCTGCTAGAAGTACTTGGAGTTGGGCTAAACGCACATCTTCTCTTTTGCGATTGTATAACAAATGCGTGTTTACAATGCATATCTGTTTATCCGGGTTCTTAAATGGGGTGAGAATAGAAATAAGTGCAATGTTATCTCGATTAAGTAAATCTATTCCGTTCTTTAGCATTTCTAAGGAATGATTTTCTTTTAGACTAAATTTACATTTTTTAAAAAAGGTGGCACACCCATCAATCTTTTCTTGGGTTTTTTGTTTAAACACTCCGTCATACCCCTTAGATTGAAAATAGGATAAGTAGGTATTATAGTAGTAGTCAGCATCCACTTCCTGTAAGCATACAATATCTGCATTTGACGTTTTGAATTGGTTAAAAAGTCTTTTTTTTTCTATCTGGCCATTTTAAATGTTCTTCGTTACAATTATGGTACAAATATGGCATTGTTTCGATATATCCTTGAGCTAGTACATTATATGACATAATTGAAAAATCTAAAGATTGAGTTTCTTGGTTTTCTTTTGGCATTTGACAACATCTTGGAGTTTCCCACTTTCTAATTTTCGTTAGATTCATTTTTTTTTTTTTTTTTTTTTTTTACAATCCTTCCCTTTTTTTGACTTAGTACCGATTTGTTTTTGTTTTACTAATTATTTTTGGTGTTAATTGGTATTATTATTAAGCAGTATATAAGTTTAAGGTTACCTGTTTGGCTTGGTATTCAGTTGATGATCTGGAAATATTATGGTGTTAATTTATTTATGTTAGAAGGACTCAGCGCATCGTAACCATTCTTTGGACATATTTATTATATATATAACGATGTCTTGAAATAGTTAATATTTTAAGCGTTAATTGGATTCATAGGTAAATTTAATGGTTTTTTATTTAATGAATATAAAGTGATTATATTTTTTTTATTTTATTTTCTTAAATGTAAACGATTTATTTGACAAAATAATTTAGTTTCAAATAAAACTTTTAACCTACCACTGAGATGTATCGCTGTGATTGGTTACTTCTTTAAATGCCTCAGGAGAAGCTTCATTGTAATTGGTTAATTCAAAGATGGGTGGTAACTTTTCTTGACTTCTGAGATCCGCTAGGCGTTTTTTTTTTTTTTTTTTTTTTTTAAATTCTTTTAAAACTGCTACAGATCTTTTAAATGCAATTATACTTTTGTCATGCGAAAAATGCTTGTAGGGTGTTATAATGCGCAAGTTCATTTCTTGGTTGTAAAAATTATTCTTACATTAGTAGACGTACCTTAAGGGTTATTTATTATACAATGCATGCATTGTATTTTTTATATGTTACGAGTCTATTAGATAAAACGTCTATTTGTGAATTTCACTTTCACACGTAACTGGCAATTTTGCCTTTCAGAGATCTGTAATTTTGCCAGGTTGCAAAATATGTTTTGTTTTCAATGCTAGTACGCGCAGATTGAGTTGTTCATACTTTAAGATTTTAGGATTTATACTATAATAGAATCGGCATTTTTTTTTTGCAAGACGAAGCTAAAATTTGGTAAGATTTAAATTTTTGTGCTTTTATTTTTTTTTTGTTGCTGTCCTTTATTTTTTTGTGTCTGTTTGGTGATAAAAATGGATTGAGCTTTAAGTTGATTTCGTAAATATAATTATTTTAAAAGGATAAGAATTTTTATACATAATACAAAAAGGAGTTTAATTTAAAAGATACCCTAGGTTTTTTTTTTTTTTTTTTTTTTTTTTTTTTTTTTTTTTTTTTTATAAGGCTTATAATTCTTAAGTTGGTTAGTCTTATTCACAGACATATTTGGTTTGTGAGATGCTTATTTTTATATTTGTAAAAGAAAATTTTTATTTTTGATAAACGGCATACATAGGTTAGTTGCTTTGCCGTTAGTGGCGTAAAGGGTTATTAAGTTTATAGCAATGATATATTACCTGTTAATTGTATTATCTATTATATATTCTCGTTCTCATTTCTTCCAGATTTCTTTAGTTGGTTTCTTTGTTGAATTTGATTTCGGATAATATTTGGTAATAATTTTCTTCGTTTTTTGGACTATTCATGGAACAGAACTGAATGCTTTTTGCGGTTTCGAATCCAAATTTCATGTTTTTAAAAATAGACGTTATTGATGGTGGTAGTTTTTTTGCCATCCTTCTTAGCCTCGTGACTTTTCTGAGATTTACTAACGTCAAATGAGGCTTCCAACTTTCCTGGTCTGCGAGTTGTATTCCGGTTTTACTGATTTCTTTAGTAATTCTTTCTAAAAGAGGACTTAAGCGAGCTTTAAATTCTGTCTCATTATTTAACTGGGCATACAAAATTTGTTCTGAAAATTCTCCGACGCCTTGGAAGTCGAGTATTATTTGATTCTCACTGAGTTCCTGTTGAAAGGCAGATATTGCCTTCGCGAAAGCATTTTTTGTTAATTCGATTTCACTATTATTTTTTAGGTGGATGACCATTAGTGTAACGTGAAAAGTACTGTGTTGAATAAGGGCTTTCGAAAAACTAGGGTCTATATTAATCATGTAGTTTTGTACCTCTGAGGCCTTTCTTTTTATTTGCGCGCTTTTGACTTGAATTGCGAAAAAATAATTTGGTGGTTGGTTACTCATTTTCCTTGACTTTCTTGGCAGATATCGCCCGGTTTCTAAAAAAATCAAGTTACATTAACTTAATGGTTTTTAGGTTGGTACTCTAATCCAATTCGTCTGAACCTCCAACGCACAATGTGTCGAAAAGTAATACATTTTGTATCATAGCCTTTCTATCATTATGCCTTGGAATATTCCAACTCGGAAATAGAGTAGTAAAATCATAGGAGACAATTTTTATTTCTGCACATTAGAAGGAAAGAAACGAGTAAAAGAAACTAATTTATCGATATTTTACTGTTTAAAAGTGATATTAGTTAGATAAAATTTGAACAATCTAGTTCATGGTCATTTGAAATATTTATTATTGGCCCTTGGCTCGAAAATTGATTTATTTCAGATTTTAACAGGTGTGGAGTCATAAAAGTCAATCGATATTCCTGGTTATTATTTCCACGAATATCTTCTATGTGTAGTAAATACCGTTTTAGGGTTTCAGGAAGTGCTAGGTTAGTTAACGTATAGTGAATGTTGGTTTTTTTCATCATAAAGCGTATGTTTTTTCTACACAATTCCTTTAGACTGGGGTTATTTGGAGTAATACAAACTCTTTTGAAAATCAGTTGTTTGTGAAAACATAGCGGGCTTATGCAATTTATTATTTTTTCATATATTAGAATATCCTTTCCTTTTACTAGTTTTGACCCAATGTTTTCGTCTATTGTATAAAACTTAGTAATTAAGCGTTTTAATAGCTCGTATTGTCCTAGATATAAGTGATGAATAGAGTTATTAATCCAGTAATAATTTACATTGTTATTTTTGTAGATTTTAAGGAGTAGATCTTTGTTAAATAGCTTATAATCTACCTCCATTAGCATTTCTAAGAACTTTGAAGGCCAAGGTAGCTCGAAATTTTCTTCTTCAAGTGGTGTTAACCAAAAATTTTCACATATTAGGGACGCGATTAATGGATATTTCTTTTTGGGGATTGAGCAAAGAAGTACTGTAAAATTGTATAGGGCGAACCTGTGCCTGTATCCGTAGTCCTTTCTCATTACCTCTGGCGAAAAAGTACTTATTAGTAATATGACCATTATTTCAATTATCAAACTATCGCTAGGTATAATTGGAACGTGCAGTAAGGAACGAAGTAAGTCGTAACGCAAATTTTTTACTGCATTTTTTACTGCTGATTCTAAGATTTTTTCGTTCGTTTCATGGTTTATTTTTGAAAGATCTGGTAGACTTGGGGTTTTGTTTGGAAGCAAAAAGTTTTGTCTTGAGGGTATTTGGTTTATAACGGGTTCTAGGGGTCTTAGAACATTTTCTAAGGTTATGTTACGCGACATTTCCTCCGGTTAGTATAAGCTGTTAGTTGAGTGAATTTTTACCTGATTTGGTTCCCTCTGGTTACAGATCTAAAAAATATTATTTGTACTTTAGAATTTTAAAATTTTTGGTATGCAAGTTGTTTTTGTAAGCGTCTTTTTTAGATTGTTTAGATTTTTTTCGTCTTAAGAATATTTTATCCCCTTTAACGGCATATTCTTGTGTATTCGGGTCGTATAAAAATTTGGCATAATGCCGTATTTCTTCTAATGGGTGGTGAACTCCTTCATATTTAGTACAGTTTTCATTTTCTTCGATTTTATAACATATTTTTGGGTTTTTACATTTATCAATTAGAAGAAGGTCAGTTTGTGTCGGCCCCTTGCAAAACCAGTAACAGATATTAAATTTTTTCTGTAGTTTTCTTATTTTTAACTGTAAACTTGTCAAGTTAGTCCCTTTTTGTCTTTTGTTTGAGTATTTGATTTTTACTTCTCCCCTTGCGGGTCGATATTTTGGGGTATTAGCTAATTTTAACCCAAATTTATACGTGTGGGGTTTAAATTTTGTCAAATCGTAATTTAGGTACCAACTTTCTGCGTATATTTCCTTACCGTTTTCATCTTGGACTAGCATAGCGGCCGAATATATTATATTTTCCTTGGCATGAATAATTGAAATAAATTCCGTATCTATAATTCCCTTTGCCATATTCACGGAGAAAAGATATAAGGAAATAATATAAAAAAAATATTTAAGTGCGATCTTGATACTGCCGGGAGGATGAAGTAGATTCGATGCCAAGTCTGAATGCCTGTTAGATGTTGCAAGTTATAGCTATATTAATGTCGTTTTTTAGTTACACGTTAATTTATTTGAAGCCACTAAATCTATTTAATAGTGGGGAGGCGAACCAAGAATATGCCTGAAAGGAGTATGATAATTATAAAATTGCAAGGTAAATTAGAACAAGTTTGGCTATGACTACAGTTTACGAAGACGCTTGTTGTTATTGACTATTTGTAATAATATATTTGTTAAGGCTACTAATGAGTTTTTATTTACTATTATTTGATGGTTATCTCCCCAAGCTGTTTTGCAATATTTTAGTTTCTATGGTATATAAAGTGATAGCGATTCCTATAGGGCAGGTGTTAGTTATCGTTGTGTTAATAAGCTCTTGCGTTACGGAATTTTTATTGCGGTGGGCTATAGTAACAAATTCTTGTTAAATAAAATAGTTTTGTGACTTACTCACAATACTGAGTCCTTTTTGTTGAACCAATTCTTCAATCGGAGTTTATTAAACTTTTCTGAAAAGTACCTTTTTTTTTTATTTATGGATTTTATTCGGAGTGGTCTCTTGGCGAGGAGCAAAAAAAATTAAGTCAATTTTCTCTGAGTCATAACCCGATGCTATCAATAAATACATCGAGTTACCCCTCAGGAAAAATCAAATCGGCCTGTCTTTTTTCCTTTATTTTATCCAGGACTGATAGATTTTTATTTTTCTTTTATTAATAATCTAATTTATCTGGTTTTTTGACAACTCGGCCTGACCTTGTTGTTACCTTCTCTTTGGTAGACTCGGTTTTTTTTCTTTGGCTTTGCTAGCGATATCAAGTCAAACTTTTTATATTGTTTTTTAAGAAATTTTTGACCTTTAATTTGTGCCTTTTTAGCCTGGGCAGTTGCACTCTGTGGTCTTGTTCCTTCCACATTTTTGGGCTCATTTGTGCCTGATTCACTCTCAGTATCTGAGGAACTAGTTGTAGATTTAGTATCTGGTTCTCTTGAAGTAGAGGTTTGAGATTTAGGTGTAGATCCAGCCTGACCTTCGTAAATTTCTTCTCCTCGTGAAGTAGAGGGTTTACTGATTGACTCGTCCTGTTGATCTCTGGGCTCGGGAGAATTGAACGATTCTTGTGAGCTTTGGGAGGATTCAAATGTTTTCTTGGGGTGCCTCCACTGCTTGAAAGCCATGTCCTCCGGAGGGTGAGGAATTGTTTGCATTAAGGTTTCCTTCCAAGATACCCAGTCCTTTGGTTTTGCCTTTGAGACGGTTATATCGTGATATTGTTGCTCATCAGTAACTGGATTAGTATAAAATGTACTCTGTCTAGTCTTAATTGGGTAATTAATGATATCCATTGCTTCTCTTAATGTTTGTTTTTGGGGCTGTTTGTCCCTTTGTGACTCTATGTCCCCAGGTGTCTGTATAGCCTTATTTAATTCATCGTGTAACGATATAGGTCTGTCTATTGGTGAAATAGGTTTCACCAAATTGTCGGGGAAACGTTTTGGGGGGTAAGGGGTTGAAATTTTATCTGGAAAGAATTGTGACTTTGGAGAAATCGTATAGTCCAATTCTTCTGATTCTTCACTGGAAAATGAATCGCTATTCCTCCGTCTCCGCGTAACGGGGGTACATTTTGGGGGGGTAACCATATTTGTCATGGTTAGAAATTCATTAAATTTTTCTTCGTCACTACTGTTTTCAAAATATCCTTGTTTGAAATTAAAAGGTTTAAGCTCACTTAGTCTAGAGCGAGGTGGTTCATTTTCGTCCTCCGAGGTATTTGATGTTGAAGGTTGAGGGGTCCATGTTTCTGTGAATTTTGCCCTTTTTATACGACTAACATGGGCTTTATAAGTTTTCCCCGTTTGTGGTTTTAATAGTTTGAATGTAACGTCATTATCATATTTCTTAATTATTCTATAGGGGCCAGCGTACCTGTTAGAAAGCTTCTTGCCTTCCAATTTGGTTTCATTTTTTAAATAAACACAATCTCCTACTTGAAAATTGATTTCTCCTTTAACATTTGGAATATTTTTGGCCTCTTGTTGTCTTTTTGATTTTTCTATTTCTTGTTTTACAAGTTTGTAAGTTTTTCTCATTCTATTGATAAATTCTTGCTTATAATCTTGAGAATCATTATAATATTGTCTCGATTCTATAATTTCCTTATAAGGGATTCTAAAGTCTCGTCCGAATAATATGTAGAACGGGTTATCATGAATGACCTGGGAGTAAGCGGTATTAATTACATTTGTTAAATAAGGTAAGGCTTTATGCCAATCTCTGCGATTTTCTTTCGTATAAATGCTTAAAATATTAGAGAAAAGTTTGTGCCTGTTCTCGATCTTCCCGTTGGCCTGGGGGTGATAGGGGGTCGATACCAATTTACTTATTTGAAGAAAAGACATTAAATCCTTAGTTACTTTCGATACGAAGTTAGGGCCGTTGTCGCTTAATACTGTATTAGGAATACCGAAATTAAGGAATATTTTAGCGAGAGCTTTCGACGTTGTATAGGCGCTTTGATTTTTTAGTGGTTTAGCAAAAGTGAAACCAGAAAAGTGATCAATCACTGATAGTACACAGGTGTGTCCTTCATTAGACGTGGGTAGTCCTCCACTAGTACCATATAAATCAAAAGAAACTATATCGAAGGGGAACCGGGCCGTAGGAGTTCTTCCTGTCCCTGGATTAGGGTAGACTTGAGGATTTTTTCTTAAATTACATGTTTCACAACTATTAACGTAATTTTTTAACTTTGTTAAGGCTGAAGCAACGAAAAAGTATTGTTTTAACCTATGGAAGGTCTTCTCTATTCCTAAGTGACCTCCTACGTCAGAATGAAAAAATTCAAAAGCGGGTTTTTCCAAAATTTGGGGTAACACTGGTATAATGGTTGTTTGATTTCTTTTATTGTTATCGGTCATTATTTTACATAGTATTTTTTCATCTAAATCGTAATAATAATTATCAATTTCTTTTTTAAAGGATTTCATTTCATTGGGTAGGTCTCTATCATATATGAAATATTCTATTAGAGCAGCACAAATATTATCTTTCTTTTGATGTATTTTTATATTATTTAAAGATAGTGGGTTGTCTTTGTGTTCTTCTTCTACCAAATTATTGGTCTGCATTTTTAATTTTTTATTTTTCGGAGCATGTTTTTCTTTTACCGTGTTAATTTCTTCATTTTCATTTTCTAAGGGAGCATGGGGCGTTTTGTTTTCCTTTAAGATGTTCAAATTCATAATCTAAATCTTGAATTTTTAATATCCATCTCGCGAGGATTCCGGACGGTTTTTTGAAAGTCTGTAGGTATTGAAGACTTTTATGATCGGAACGTAGTTTAAATTTTCGTCCAACCAAGTAATGTTTAAATTTTTCTAAATGGTGGATAATTGATAATAATTCAAGTTGTGTCGCAGAATAATTGCTTTCTCCTGGGGTAAGAGTACGCGAAGCATATGCTATAACTTTTTCTTCCCCGTTTATTATTTGGGAGAGAATCGCCCCAATCCCCTTGGTTGAGGCATCCGTAGTAACAACGAATTGTCCTGTTTGGAAGTCGGGTAAACATAATATAGGTTCTGAAGTTAAAGCCTTTTTTAAATGATCTAATGAATCTTGAGCTAATTTAGACCACGTAATTTTTTGGGGGTTCCCTCTAGTGAGGTCCGTGAGAGGTTTTGCTACTTGTGCGTAATTTATTATAAATTTTCGAAAGTAGCTCATTAATCCTAAGATTCCTCGTAATTGTTTAATTGTTTGAGGGGGTTTTATATTTTTAACAGATTCTATCTTTTCAGGGTCTGGGGAAATTTGTCCTTGTGTTACAACTACTCCTAAAAATTTTAGTTTGGTTTGAAAAAGATTTACTTTTTCAGGTCTACATTTTAAATTGCCTTCTCTAAATTTCCCAAACACCTTTGCTAGGGTCACTAAATGGTCCTCCGCGTCTTTGTCCATAGCTATGACGTCATCAACAAAATGAATTATGTTATTTAGGCCTCTTAGTAAATGAAGGAGGGGTCTGCACAATGCACTTGAACTAGTTTTTAGTCCAAATGGTACTCTTAAATATTCATAAGAACCACATTCAGATGTTGAAAAAGCTGTTTTAAAAATATCGGCCGCTTTTATTTTTACTTGATGATAACCTTGTGTCAAATCTAAGGAAGTAAATATTTTATTTTTATTTGATATTGAATCTAGAATTTCGTCTATTCTAGGTAGGGGAAATTTGTCACTTACTACCTGTTTATTTAAAGCTCTATAATCTACCACTAGTCTAAGATCATTATTCTTTTTCGGGACTAAAATAACGGGGGCAGAGTATGGGCTTATGCTTGGCCTTATGATTTGATTTTTTTCAAGTTCATGTATTTTATTTATTAGCCATTCTTTATGCTTATAAGGAATTCTGTATGGTTGTTTTGCAACTGGCGGCCCCGTGGTTTGTATTGCGTGTTCATAAAATGGGATAAGTCCTATGTCGTCTTCAGATGTCGAAAAGACATCTTTGTATTCCCATAATAAGTTGCATAATTTTTGTTTTAATGATACATCGTTTATGTGACTTAGTTCGAATTTTTCAAGAAATTGAGATCGCGTCAGTGAAAATTCTTTGTCAACGTGAACATTAATATTATTCACTAAGTTCTTTTCCAAATTTTTCCAATTATTAATGTCGGATTCCGATACTATTTGTATCTCTACTAAACATGTACCTTTACTTAGGGTGATTAGGTCGTTTTCGTGGGTGTTCGTTACCCAAATATATCCTTCACCCTTTTCGTAATTTATAATTTGTTCTTCGCAAACTATATTTTTCGGGAGATTTTCCGACGGCGATGCTACCCAAGTTTCATTTTTATCATTAACTGGTTCTAACATCTGAGATATTTGGACCCTCTGCATTGATTTAGGGGGAATCTTAGTTTTTCTTACAACGAATCCATAATATTTTTCGTTATGACTTTCTTTTATTGAGTTGAGGATATTATCTTCTGGGTTTTTTCTGGGAGTTTCTATATTCGCTAGTTTTTTCCATAAATATGAAATTTCTTGAATTTGTTTTTCTCTATACTTTTTCATGTGGCCTATGTTTTCCCTTACCTTGTTTGCTTGTATGTTATTTATTTCTGATTTGGTTTTTGTCGGATATATAAACTTTGAATTTGCTACATCTAATAATATTTTATTGGCTTTTAAAAAGTTAGCGCCTATTATCGCTTCGTATGGAAAATTTTTACAAACTATAAATCGAGTATAGAAATTTCTGTCATCTTTGCGCAAGGTTAGGTACACAGTGCCTTTTACATCCAGGTCGTGTCCCGTCACACTTGATAAATTGGGACATATATTGCTCATTCGTCGTTTAATATAATTGGGTAATTTGTTAAATACGGATGTATTTATCACATTTACTGTTGCCCCTGAATCTATAAGGGCTGAGAAATAAATATTTCCTGCATTAAAATTTTCAAATACTGGTAACATATTATTATTATTTGCACTTAAAAATGGTATAATCACTGGCAGGGACCTATATATTATTTTGCCACCAAATTTTGGTCCTATGAATTTTGGGGGCTTGAGTCGTTTCCCTGGGGTTCCCAGATTTCGGGTGTAGAGTTTTCATTAGTTCTATTCTGGTTTTCTTGATCATTCATTGAAGTTGAGTTGTTATATGGGTTCCGTCGGCTGATAAAGTTACCTCTTGTATTTCTGTTCCAACCATTGTTAGGTTGGTTTGTCCTTCCGCGATATCCTCCGCGATACTGATTCGTACTGCGTTGGAAATTTTGGGTTGGATAATTACTTCTTGTTAAAAAGGTGTTCCCTCGATTGCCTCTAGGGGCGTACCCATTATAGTTTGTCCCCCTGGATAGATGGTTGCTCGATCCCCTAAAATTCGGGCGATAATTATTGTTTGCAAAACAATTTCTTGCGATGTGACCTAATCGGTTACAGGCGTAGCATCTTAGTGGTTCAGTATTGGCTTGTGCCCTTATTTGATTATTGGGGGCAAAGCGTACTTGTCTTGAAGGTGTGGTGGTTCGAATTTGATTTCGAAGCGGTTTTGGCGATGATTCTCTAGAAAAAAATCGCGGAGAGGGATCTCTTGATTTTATAGCTGTTTTATTTTCTACCGCATTTATTGATAGTTTTTGGTGCTGCAGGACTATGGAATCGATTTCCACGGTGGTCTCTATTTCCTGAACTGCCAGTTCTAAGTCGTCGATTTTTTTGGAAATTAAGAGACGATATAGTTTTGGGTTGAGTCCCTGTTTAAATGCGTTTAGTATTATTTTTTCATACAATTCCCCTTCACCTGGACCGTATCGCGCTTCTGTTGCGATTCTGATCTTATTTAAATATTTTCTTACGTTCTGGGTCTGTTCGAATGTTACTAACCCATGTTTTAGTTTGTTCAATGAACTAGTATCGATGAATCTCTTTTGAAAAGCCTGTTGCAATAACTTTATTGAGTTAATTGTTGAGGTGGTTTCAGTTCCTACGGTATTTTCAATTTGTTTCAAAAATGTCAAAGCCTGTCCTTTTAGTCTTAAGAGTAGCATGTTTTTTAATGCATTTAAGTCAATTTTTGTCATTTCAACAAATTGTCCTAAATGGATGTTGAATTGATCTACATCTGTATCCCCTTCATAATCAGGTAATGATTTTGCAATTTCTACCGAAGTTGCAATAATTTGTTGCGCTTTTAATAGTTCATCTTGTTCCTGAGCCATATTGGTTATTTTAATTCAGTTTTTTTTTTCTTAAAGTTCTGCCGTATATAAGATTTTTGTTTTCATTTAACATTTATTTATATTTAACTACTGAAGATTTTAATTATTTTAAGATGGGGTACACACATAAAATACATAAGTAGAAGTAAAACTACACTACACTTAAATAATGTAAAATTAAATACACTTAAAATCAAAAAATAATTTGTGAATAATCATATTTGTCTAGGGTAGCAGGTAGTCATGTTGTTAGGCATATACAGTTCCTTTAGTGTCTTTTTTTTTGACGACCGCGCCAAATGTTACGGGGGGGGGTTTCTTATGTAGTTTGTTCAATTCTTCAAGTTTTACTGGTTGCTTATAAAGTCTACTTGATTTCTTATATTGTTTAAGTTGTTTGTGGTATGGGAGCCTTATAGTTAATGGATATAGATTGGGAGGGTTCTTTTGACCAGTCTCTATAACCTTGGAGACGAATTCATCATCATGACGTTTAGGTTTGCCGAGATGGGCAGATTCCCTTGGGAACGTACCAGTAGACAATAGGAACTGTACTTGTACCTTAACTCAAAGACAAACACAATTATTGACAATAATTTTATTTTCTTACTTCATATACAACTTCAGATAAAACAGCTCCAATAAATTATAGTAGTATAAAGTGCATCAAAGAGTGACTACTAAAAAACTGAATTACACACCTAACTTTTAGTTCACCTTATATATCCCGAATCAATCCGGATTTCTAAATTAAGCACAGGGTAGACTGACCTCAGAAGAGTTGCAACACAACTCTTTTTTTTTGACTATACAACATATGGCTTAACCTCCTTGCAAAGATTTATTATAACGAGGGTTTTCACCTTCAGTTTGTTGACCAGACCAGATGTAGAAATCTGGTTTCTAATTGGCTTTATTCAAAAGTTTGAATCTAATTTTGGTAGTCAAAAAAGTATCATTTTTTTGCTTGAAGGAAGATTTGTACCAAAGGTAAAAAGTATCATTTTTTGCCTGTTATAAAACTTGTACTAAAAAAGCACAAATCCTATGAGATGATTAACTTTTACTTTAAAATCTTTATATGTATAAGAGATTCTTATTTTAAAACTTTCTAAAATAAATGAATGAGAGATTTGGTTTTGAGTTCTGAAAGGGGGAGGGGGTTTGCTGGTCCATATGTTACATATATACAGGCCGGTCCATATGTTACAGGCCGCGCCAAATGTTACGGGGGGGGTTTCTTATGTAGTTTGTTCAATTCTTCAAGTTTTACTGGTTGCTTATAAAGTCTACTTGATTTCTTATATTGTTTAAGTTGTTTGTGGTATGGGAGCCTTATAGTTAATGGATATAGATTGGGAGGGTTCTATTGACCAGTCTCTATAACCTTGGAGACGAATTCATCATCATGACGTTTAGGTTTGCCGAGATGGGCAGATTCCCTTGGGAACGTACCAGTAGACAATAGGAACTGTACTTGTACCTTAACTCAAAGACAAACACAATTATTGACAATAATTTTATTTTCTTACTTCATATACAACTTCAGGTAAAACAGCTCCAATAAATTATAGTAGTATAAAGTGCATCAAAGAGTGACTACTAAAAAACTGAATTACACACCTAACTTTTAGTTCACCTTATATATCCCGAATCAATCCGGATTTCTAAATTAAGCACAGGGTAGACTGACCTCAGAAGAGTTGCAACACAACTCTTTTTTTTTTACTATACAACATATGGCTTAACCTCCTTGCAAAGATTTATTATAACGAGGGTTTTCACCTTCAGTTTGTTGACCAGACCAGATGTAGAAATCTGGTTTCTAATTGGCTTTATTCAAAAGTTTGAATCTAATTTTGGTAGTCAAAAAAGTATCATTTTTTTGCTTGAAGGAAGATTTGTACCAAAGGTAAAAAGTATCATTTTTTGCCTGTTATAAAACTTGTACTAAAAAAGCACAAATCCTATGAGATGATTAACTTTTACTTTAAAATCTTTATATGTATAAGAGATTCTTATTTTAAAACTTTCTAAAATAAATGAATGAGAGATTTGGTTTTGAGTTCTGAAAGGGGGAGGGGGTTTGCTGGTCCATATGTTACACAAGACTGAGTGTTGTCATTATTGAGGCATTGTCTTATACTGGTAAATAAATTTGAAGAAACTTGAACTTTCTTGCTGAAGGTCTTGTGTGCTGTTTGTCCAAATTTCAATTGATTTTTCCAATTCTAAAACAACATGAGTATTACTTTTTGATTTTTGCCACACAGAATATGATACAAGGTCTTATATACAAATTGTTTTACTGGTACTGCCTGGTTCCTCCATGAAGAAAACATTTTTGTTTCCAAATATTATTAGGATCTTTTAAAATCTGCAAAATATTGTCTATAATTTCTAGCTAGTTTTCCAGCAGAGTTTTCCACACACTTTCTCTATTAGCTGCTTAAACACTAGAATTTAGATTTTCAAGTTTTGGTCATTTTTGTAGGTCATTTACACAAGGCATTCCTGACAGTTCCAATTCTTCTTAACCATCCAGTGGTTATCATTGAAATCAGGGCTAGACAATGCTTTTGTATATGCTATTAATGATGCCATTACATTTTGGCTTTTGGTGAAAAGATTGCTAGTTGGTCAGAATTGTTGAGAAATGGATTTTTTGTGCAGAATTCTGGAGTTTTTCAAAATTTCTGGGTGAAAATCTGTAAATGAAGACTTTGCTTTTGCCAGTATGTTTTGATTGTTAGGAATAAATAGGATAAAATAAATGTAATGACCATAGTTGAAATTTGATGATGAAACTAGACTCTTATCAGTTATGACTTGCAGGGCTCCCAAGAGCTTCCCTGGATTTCTATTGAAATATCCTATATACAACATTCATAAAAGAAACTGTAGGGCTAGAAACAGAGTTCTTAAACTTAATATGTGGCTAAAATACTTCAATGCACTAAGTATTTGTATTGGGTTTTCTTGGCAACACTAGTGTTGGTACAAGTGATGGATCTATTGTAAGGGCAGGAATTATAACCTTTTTGTATTAAAATAAGATAAACTGAAGAATGTTGCCAGCCTTAAAACGATTATATTACTTGTAAGGTGCTTCTCTTGTCAGCAAGCCAAGGGTGTAAGTAGGCTTCTTATCAGGGAAGGAAGTAAGATGTGAAAACAGGAAATAATCTATACTCGTGTCAATGAATGATGTGGGTGTGCTTCTTGAGAAGGGGTGGGCCTTGCATTAACAAGACACATTGCAGATTAATTAACAAATTCAAAACCAGGCCATGGATAAGCATCTTAGGGAAATTGGCGCCTTCCTATCTCACATACCCAATGTCATTACCCTAAGGTTTAAATAGTCCTTGTGACAACATAAGATACCTTGTCACTAAATTGTATGAATTTTTTGCATGGATGGTCTTAGGAATGTGAAGACTAAATGTATTCATAAACTCAAGTCAGAACAACCTGCACAAGTTCATGAAGCAAACTCTAATACTATGTTTCACTCTCCTAGAAGCAGCAGAAAAATTGATAAAACAATGGAAAGCTGTGCAAACCTACTTCTGGATTTTGTCCCTAGGACAATTTTTTTGTTATCAAATGGCTGTCAATATAAGAAAATAGTCTTGTCAGTTAAGTCAAAGCTGCACCTTGACATGTATAGCTCTACCCATATAGAGACTCCTGCAGATATTTTTAGAATGATGAGCATCTAAAAGGATTTTGTAGTTTTGTGTTTAAACTTTTCAGAAAAAAATTGTTTTAGCCTTACTTTTAGATCTGGTTTTTGTCTTTTATTTGTATTTTCTTGTAGAAGTTGAAGATGCTTTACCTAGTGACCATGATTTTTAAGATGCTCCAAACCTTGTTTTGTCTCTTAAACATAAAGATATTGCTCTGGATAATGGTCCTGACGTTTCTGAGTCTTGTAAACTTGAGCCTAACAAACAGGAAGATTGTTTTCCTAAAAGCTAGTGAATGAAGCTTTAAAATATATCATATATAGTTTTCACTATAAGAAGTTTTCACTATAGAATGTAAATATAATAAAAACACAATTCAAACAAAAATATGAAATTCATTTCTTTTGTATTTAGATTCAAAAGTTATCTTATTTGTATGAAGAACAATTTTGTTTTTGCAATATAAATCTAGAGGTATATACGAAAAATCAAATTGAACTTTATTAATTAAAAGGAATGTCAGGGTTTTATCAGGTATGAAATTCTGCACAGTTGAAATGAAAAATAAAACTTTTAAACTAGGATAATGTAAATTTGATGATTACACTTATGAATATAATGAAAAAAGGTGAGGTGTATATGTCTGTAGGTGTCCTTTTTAGCTATTTACAAGAAAAGTCTTGTAATTAGAGTCCTAGGTATGTGTTAATCTTAAATTGTAAAGGAAAGAAATTCTAGTGGTGACAAGAGACCTTGATGATTCAGAAGCAAGTGGTACAATAAAAATCCATTTATAAGTCTAAAACTCTATATATTTCCACGTGTTGAAGCCCTAGCAAGACAGAAATAATCCTCATAAAAATAAAGCAACGATTCATGGCTGCTAACAATCATGTTTTTTGGTTCTTAATCTGTAAATTGCTGATTGTATATTATTCTCTCAATACAATTACAATTCATGCACAAGATAACGAAAATTACAGCCTTAATCAAACAACTAATCTGAAACTATTTTGTTCTCTGTTGTTTGGTCTTAAACTTTAGCAGATAAAGACCATCTCTTTAAAAGTTTTATCTGATGTAAACTTTATTTCATTGAAAGTTCAGGTTTTTATTCATTTCTTATTCTAAGGGAGGAGCATGTATGTACTATTTGAATGTTGAGATTTGTAATGTAAACAAGAAGCTTTAAGCAAAATTAATTTTTTCATTTCATGTATTATTGCACTTGGATTTAATTTTTTTTTTTTACCTTTATTATTTTTTCTGATCCTTATTATTTTGGGTAAATTAATGAGAATAAGTTATAATAGTATCTTATTTTTTTCTGTCATTATATTTGTTGTGTTACAGGAGTTGAAGATACTATATCAGTTGATACCAAAAGACCCATGGAAACTTCAAATTGTACTTTATCACCTGAACATCAAAATCCGCTTGTGGATCCTTCACCAAAAAACTCCACTTTAGTGTCTGTCTTGGGTTCTCGGGATGGAGTGAGCAGTGGCAATGGTATGATTCAACCTACAACATTGTAGAACCAGTTTTAATTAGAACTAGTTATGCCAGGCACATACACAGGACTTTTTTTTGGGGGGGGAACCTTCAAAACAGCAGATATAAAGTAGCTCTTTTTTTATTTAGTAACTAAATAAATGCAAAAAGCACCTGTATCAGAAAATACAGATTAACTTTCATCTGTATAATTGTAACGGATGGGGGAAAGAAGACTGAAGCCTCAAGAGTAGGTTTTAGGCTCAGGTTATGTTCATAGCAACACATAACCAGTGATAAATCTATTATATCCTCCTGAAAGGGAAATTAACAGTGCAATATGGGTGCTGTGGGGGTAGTTCTTCTATTGTGAAAAAATTGATTTTAATGAAAAATGATAGTTTCCGAAAATTGACCCATTAAAAGCTGTACTTTATCCTGAAAAGGGGGGATAAATGCCCTAATATGAAGGATAATTCCATTTTGCTGTGGAAAGCAAACTCTCTTTACAAAATAAAAATAAGAGTACAATCACTAATAACTTCAAAGAGGGTAAAAAGTTAGACTGAAAACGGGTTAATAATTGGGCAGTGACTTGACCAGATAATTGCATGCTGTAAAATCCCAAAAAAGGCTTCACACATGTATCTAGATTCTTAATAAATGCCCTACTTTTGCCAGAAATCCAAAAAAAAAAATGGGGAAATTAAACATTTCACAAAATTTCAGGGGGGGGGGCCGAAGGCCCCCCCCCCCTGCGTACGTGCCAGAGTTATGGCTAAAGATGCATTTTCTTTTTCTAAAAGAACACAACATATTTATGCTTAGTTTTATGATTCTGTGTGTTTTTCAAAGCAAGTTCAAATGCGAAGCTCCCTGTAGTGGGATATCATCCATTTGTCCCACATCCATGAGACACATGGATGCAAGAAAACATTTGTACTTGGTTTTATGATTTTCTGTTTTTTCCCAAGCAAGTTTAAATGGGAAGCTCCCTGTTTTGGCTTTTCATCCATTTTTCTCACATCTTGAGACAACTAGAGCAAGAGACTCCATCAGATTTTGTTTGGAGTGGATGGGGGGGATTTAATCTACATGCTAGGTTTTTGTTTTTAGTCAACATTGAAAATATAATTCTTACATTATTGTGTGATATCTGTAATGACAAAATATTATCTTTTGCTTCTTATTTTTTATTCTCTTCTCTAAAAAAAAAAACAACTTTTACTTCCTGATTCAATACACTCAATTTTTTAAAACTTTTTTGGAGATTTTTCTGGTCATTATTTTTTAAGATGACTTAAAATCTAGAGCGTGATTTGGATATAAGATGCAATAGAAAGGTAGAAATATTGTATCTTGCAGGTTTTGGATTTTGTTACTATTACTGTAAAACTGTAATTGTAGCCATATACCTGAGAGACATAATTTTTAATTGCATTCTCGTGAACTGTTTAAATATGCTGAATTTTAGATGGAGGAGCATAATTCCTCAATGTTTGTCTCCAGAGCTGAATAATTAAATAGAATCCCCATTTTTATTGGGCTATTAAGATGTGCCTAGAACCTACTTGTCATAAAATATATCAAGATGATTTTCCTTTTGACATCTCTCACAAGAACTTTTCTGCTGAAACCAACTGTCTGAAATTTTCGTCTCTTGAGGAAGTCTCCCAAATCACAATATTATTTGGAAAGAAAAACTATTTGTTAACAAAAAGCAGAAATTTAATTTACTACAAACATCAGTTTGTTCAGAAAACAGAATAAAAGGGGGACAGGATAGCATTCCCTTACATATGTCTATCCTCAGAACCTCACTTTTATTTTCTGCTGGCTATGAGTTTTGTGCTTCAATGGCCCTTGGACTTTCGGTAATTTTTCCGCGAATTTATTCTTCTAACTAAACATAATACAAAGTTTTTGGCTTTGTTAGATTCAGAAAGTGTGTCTATATTGAATTTACACGTCTTTCTAGTAAAATAATTTTAGAAAATGAAGAGGGAATAGAGGAAATTATTTTTTATAAGGTCATGATAACTATGATAACGACACTGATAAGGCAAAATTATTTGCCTCCCTTTTCTCAAAGAAGCTAACATCAAAAAACCAAAATATCACCACACAAATCATGACAAATCCTATTTACCAGCCCCGACCAGGTTCAGAATATATAAACCATCCCTTCTCGATACATGAATTGAATAATGCAATTCAGCATATCAAGGCCAATGCTACAAGTAGCTATGATAATATACACCCTATATGGATAAAGAATCTTTCCCCTTTGTACAAACAGGAGCTCCTAAATTGCTATAACCATGCATGGGCTACATCCACATTCCCTAATATCTGGAAATGTTCATCTCTTATACCAATTTTAAAGAAAAATAAACCTAAACATGACCCTCAGTCATATAGACCCATAATGATTACCCCAGTGCTGGGAAAATTAATGGAGAAAATGATTTACCATCGGCTGCTTTGGTTTGTTGAGAAGAATAATCTGATACCTCATACTCAAACTGGCTTCAGGAAACACCACTCATCAACAGATGCTTTCATAGTGTTAACAAATGCAATAAATGAATCCCTATCAAAAAATAATGTCTTAACTGCTGCATTCCTAGATTTTGAAGGAGCTTATGATAATGTTGACCACCAGATTCTATTAGTTAAACTTACAAACCTTGGACTACCCCCCAAACTTGTATCCTTCATAAAATCCTTTATAGAAAACCGAAGTTTCATTGTTTGTGTAGGTTCAGCCTCTTCACCCAAAACTCCAATAACCAAAGGCCTTCCACAGGGTGCAGTCCTGAGCTGCCTCCTATTTTCACTTTTTCTGTGGGACATGAACCTCCCACATACCAATCTACAGTACGCTGACGATCTGGTATTATGGGCAACTGGCAATACCTTCGAGATTACGCATTCAAAGTTGCAAAATGCACTTTTCCAATTTGAAAAGTTCTCCCAAAAGTCCATTTTACCTACTGCACCCACAAAGTCAAAAATTATCCAATTCCACCATAAGCGAAATCATTATGATGCTAGGCTAACATTAAATGGAATACTTATCCCAGAGGACAATCAAATTAATTACCTAGGGCTCATACTTGACCAAAAACTAAATTTCCACCTCCACATCACAAATACAATAAAAAAGTGCTATAGAAAAACAAGAATAATTAAAAGGCTACTAGCCACACCTTGGGGCTGTAATGAGAAAACACTAATCCAATTTTATAAATCATATATAAGGCCCCATATTGATTATGGCCTCATAGTGTATGGTGCTTGTGCTAAGACCCACATGCAAAAAATCGAAACGACACAAAATGATATAATTCGTCTTATATTTGGTCTTAGGAAACCAACAAAAACTAAGTTTCTGCTTACTGAGAGTGGACTATCACCAATAAATGAAAGAAGAAGATCTCTACTAATTAAGTACCTTACAAAAATTGAAGCCAATGATTCTCATACCCTGCATAACTGGTTAAGAAATCCATCTATGTTTAGAGGCGTTGCAAATGAATATGCAAATATCCAGAAGAAGTTCCCAGTGCCAGTAAAATCTATTGCACCCACATTCCCCCAAACCCCCCCTTGGAGTTGGTCAACCCCCATAATAAAGACTGACTTCTCAAAGTGGACCAAAGAACTTACCCCCATTTCTTTTATTCAGAAAAAATTTGCCGAACTAAATAATGTTGCTTATAAAAATTATTTCCAAATTTTTGTAGATGGGTCCAAAATGAATGAGAAAGTGGCAAGCGGAGCTTTCTTCCCAACCCATAATATCGCTTTAGGAGAGAGATTACAAGATAATCCATCTGTAATGTCTGCCGAGCTAAACGCCATAATCATGGCACTAGATTTCCTCATGGTTAATGAATATATGAAAGTTAATATTAAAAATATTATAATATATTCTGATTCTTTGGCAAGCCTAGAGCTTCTTTCGTCAGCTTCTCAAAATAAGATGGATATTGACACATTTCTTTGTCTTAGGATTATTGATATTTTTGCTACAAAAGGTATTTTAACTCATATACAGTATATTCCAAGCCACTCAGGTATAATAGGTAACCATAAGGCAGATGAAATAGCCAAAAATGCTTTAAATATTGACCAGCCAAGTGGGAGACCAATCCCCATTAGAGATATTTACCGCTGGAGATTTACAGAGGTACTGATAATTAATAAGAATCCTACCCCATCACCTTTCCCAAGTAAGCACCTTTCCAAGATTTATCATAGGATTCGGTCAGGTTCAAATGGGCTAAATTTTCAGGCATTTTCATATCAGATTCCTAATTCAAGTGGCGAAGTTCCCTCGTCCCCCCTTTGCAGGTCATGTAATCTTAAGAATGAAACAATAGATCACTGCCTATTTGAATGTAATATGCTGACGTCTGCACAGTATACCCTGCGACGTAAAATGTTAGAATGCTTCAAACACCACAAAATTCCACCAACAGCCAAGAGTCTTGCTGACCATACTCTCCCGCAGAGCACAGAGATCAATATATACTCTCTTATAATTCAACTGCTGGTATCAAAAGATATACTTCAAGAAATCTGAGCAGATACAAATCATACAAGACAAACCAGCTCCATAGCTCTGTCGATCTCACAGAGTGAGCCAAAAGGAAAAGGGCTAAATAGTATCAACTGAAAAGCCCGTCTGCTGAATAAGAAGAAGAAGATAAGGTTTCCAACTATGTAGGCTAATGTTCTTTGTTTGTTTTTGTTTTTCTCTATAGACTGAACACTCTGGTAATGCTTGTTTTCACCTATTGTTGGTTTAAGGCCTCTTTATTTTATCTTTTTTTGGTTTATTCATTTTTATTTTATTTATTTGTTTTTTTGTTCTAGGATTAATCTATTCTACAGTGCACTGTTCTAATGGTGTTGCTTTAACGCAGCCCTTAGGCCCAAAACCGGTTGTTATGGTGAGAAAAATGACAAAAAAGGCTATAGAAGAATTAACAGTAGGTATCTGGCGTTGTGATGTTTGTGGAAAAGCAGAAAAATCATTTTTCATGCTAGATCTTCACATAGACACTGGCTGTGAAGAACTTACACCAATAGAATGTGTTGTTTGTCCAGCAGTAGTTCATGATTACAGAGATTTTGTTGTTCACATTATGGAGCACCGAATGGGGGAGAGGAGAAGATGTGCCATTTGCTTACAAGAGTTTATTGATGATATGAGACAACATATTTTTTTACATGGGCACTTTTCACAAAGCGTCTTCAAACTAGACTTGAAAGGGAATATATTGCTAGCTGCTTCACAGACTCCATCTTCAAGCGTTTCCTTAAATTCAATTGAATCAGAAATTGAGGCAAACAAAGAAAAAAAACCTCATAAATGTGTCGTATGCCAGAAGAGTTTTGCCCAAGTGCGTCATCTCAATGCACACCAAAGGAAACATACACGTGAGGGACCTTATAAATGTGACACATGTCAGCAGAGCTTTTTCCAACTGCTTAATCTCACTGTACACCAAAGAGTACATACAAGTGAGAGACCTTATAAATGTAAAGCATCCCAGAAGAGCTTTGCCCAAGTGGGTAATCAAACTGTACACCAAAGAGCACATACAGGTGAGAGACCATATACATGTGATACATGTCACAAGAACTTTTCTCGACTGGATCATCTCAATGCACACCAAAGAGTGCATACAGGTGAGAGACCTTATAAATGTAAAAGATGCCAGAAGAGTTTTGTCCAAGTGGGCAGTCTCACTGTACACCAAAGAGTACATACAGGTGAAAGACCATATACATGTGATACATGTCACAAGAACTTTTCTCGACTGAATCATCTCAATGTACACCAAAGAGTGCATACAGGTGAGAGACCATACAAATGTGATGTATGTCACAAGAGTTTTTCTCATTCAAGCCATTTGTATAGTCACCAAAGAATACATACAGGTGAGAGACCATACAAATGCGATACATGTCGAAAGAGTTTTTCGGAATCAGGGTCTTTGAAAAAGCACCAAAGAACACATACTGGTGAGAAACCATACAAATGTGATACATGTCGAAAGAGTTTTTCGGAATCAGGGTCTTTGAAAAAGCACCAAAGAACACATACTGGTGAGAGACCTTATAAATGTAAAACATGCCATAAGAGTTTTGCCCTAGTGGGCAGTCTCACTGTACACCAAAGAGTACATACAGGTGAAAGACCATATACATGTGATACATGTCACAAGAACTTTTCTCGACTGGATCATCTCAATGCACACCAAAGAGTGCATACAGGTGAGACACCATACAAATGTGATGTATGTCACAAGAGTTTTTCTCATTCAAGCCATTTGTATAGTCACCGAAGAATACATACAGGTGAGAGACCATACAAATGTGATACATGTCGAAAGAGTTTTTCGGAATCAGGGTCTTTGAAAAAGCACCAAAGAACACATACTGGTGAGAGACCATACAAATGCGATACATGTCGAAAGAGTTTTTCGGAATCAGGGTCTTTGAAAAAGCACCAAAGAACACATACTGGTGAGAGACCATACAAATGCGATACATGTCGAAAGAGTTTTTCGGAATCAGGGTCTTTGAAAAAGCACCAAAGAACACATACTGGGGAGAGACCATATAAATGAAATGCTTGGCAGAAAAGTTTTTCTCAGTTAGGCACTTTGGACAAGCAACAAAGAGTGCATACAGGTGAGAGACCATATAAATGTGATGCATGTCAGAAAAGCTTTTCTGAGTGGAGGAATTTTATTAATCATCAGAGAGCACTTACAGGTAACATTTAGCTTTACCAAAACCATTTAGTCATGAAGTATTTAAAAGACCTAATATGTTCCTTTAATGTCCATTCGAATAACCATCAGACAACTCATTCCAGGAAAATATTGAGTCTTTATCGACAAAATGTGTTAGAATTTTTGTTTCCAGTTTGTTTTTCTTCTTTTTTAAGATCATAATTTCTATATTTTTATTGCAGTAGATTACAATCTCTCTCAGATTGGAATGACATTTGTGTTATGATCAAAATATCAACCTACGAAAATAGAAAATAAAGCCCAAATCTCAAGTATGTAAGAATGGTATAGCCTAGTTTAGTAATATTTTTTGGAATATATGAAAATAAATTTTTTGAAAAGGAATTCTATTAATTGTATTTGTTTTAGATATTGAGTCCTGTCGGTGTGTCCGTTAAAAATTCCAGATATTCAAAATCGTGTGAATAAATTAAATTATTCAAATCAAAAGTAAAGTGATTTTGTTGCTGGATTTAGAAAGGAAGTGAAAGTATTTGACAGGGGAAAAAATATAGAAGGATACACAGGCTCCTTTGTCCTTTAATCTATTTTCCTCTGGCTCCCCCTCTTCTATATTTCTAAAAATGGCTTTTGGTATTTCTATTGAAAGAAGAACGACAAACAAGCTAATTGGCCAAGATCAAATTAGGTTTAATATAGTTAAAAGTTGTGAAAGGTATATATATATAAAATAATAAGCAAAGAGGAATATTTTCTAATTTAAAAATACATTCAGTCCCAAAATCACTAATTAAGACCCCAGCATACTTTTGCTTGTTTAAAATTTGCACTTGCTCAATGGCGCTCAAATGAAAAAATTGTTTTGAAGCAGTAAACCACCTGTTTAATGATCAGTTTGAAATATACGCTTCCCCTGATTTTATTACCGGCTATTTTGCTTGAAATTCCCTTTGAAATGTAATTGACTGGTTTTCATGCTTGCAAGGGAATGTTTTCTTGATTGTTTATCGTGTGTTGTATTGTACTGTTTTTGTCTTCAACATTACCACGATTTGAAATTTCATCTTTATTTGTTGTATTTTTCTTGTTGTCATGCGTCACTATTATTATTATTTGTTGTCATGTGTCGATGAGTTTTGTAATTTTTGCCATTTTCTTATTTAATTGGATGGTGACCTTTTTTTAATAGAAACATTATTTGCTTAAAGATCATTGTAAATTTTTGTTATGAGTTTTCTAGATGCTCAAAAGTAAATCCTGCTTTGTTGCCTGACCATGGCAGAACGATCGCATGAACCCTGCATATATATTCTTTACAATGGCCTGCTGGTCTGCTGTCCCTATATTGCCTATGATTAGGAAGTGAACCGTTGAACTCTTCTGAATCTAATATTTCTACTTGGGTGGGGGGGGGGTATATCTCCTAATTAAAATAGAGGTACTAACAGTATAATAGTCTTTCTCGGCCATTATAGGTCCCTGGGCGAAGCACAAATTTGAAATCACATACAAAATAGTGCATAGTACAATAAATAGGGTAGCTTTGATCTAAAAAACTTGAAAAATCAAGATAATTTTGTTCTATTTTTCTTTAAACTTACGGACTTATGGTCTTTCGGTATAATTTCAATATGCAATGATTGGTAAATATCCAAAGCTGCTGGTGTTCATATAGTGAAAGCTGTACATATTCAAAATAGGTCTTCAAAGTTATCGTTGGGTGTGTTTAATTTTTAACAATATAAACTGACAGTTGACTTTGAATAAGAGTTAGAGGAGTTTGAACTGATATGCCATGTAATCTCCTGTTAGAAAATAAAAATCAAATTTTGAAAGAAACACAGAATTTACTCTAAAATGAAAAGGTTAAGAAAACTTAATTTATTGAAGTATCAAATGACTAAAGTCGACATCAAATTAAAATTTGGGACCGTGAGTGATTCAAAGGGCGCAAAAATATCCCTCTACTTTGTTTGAACGGATGAATCTGTCATCCTTGAGAAATGAAGGATCTATCCTTGTTTTTCACTGGCATATCACGTTCAACAAGTCGTCGAAAGAAGGGGCATTTACGTAAATGCCCGAAAATACTTTAAACAACTTATTATGGTAAATTTCAGCTCGAATTATTAAAGTATAAGATTACCTCAACTGTCATAGATAAGCAAAAGTCAGACAATAGCCCCTTTCTCCAGACTCCAGAGCATTACAGCTAATATGCTTATCCCGAGGATTTAATTTATTTTTCAATTGTTTTTGTTTCTACTTTTGAAGGTCATCAACAGCTTGTTTTCCATTCTTTTGATCCTGTTAATTCGGGTTGATAAACCTCAGCCTGGTAAATAAACCTCATAATTTGTTAAGGAAAAGCCATGGACCTATTCTGAAAACAGTATTTAAAAATCTATCGAAACTTCCAATGGACCAAAATTAAATTGCTCTAAATTTATTTTGTAAGATTTGTGTCCTTTTTAAGTGAATTTGTGTCCTTTTCGTTAAGATCTGATTACTCCTTCTTAAGTTAAAAATACTTAATTTTTTAGAATTATCCCCCTAACTCCCCCAGAGAGCGGATCCGTTCTGGTTATTCTAACGGAAATCTAAAAGTTCTAGTGTCCTTTTTAAGTGACCTTGCTCTAAATTAGTTGAAAATTGGAGGGCACACAGGCCCCCTCCCACGCTCATTTTTTCCCAAAGTCACCGGATCAAAATTTTGAGATATGCTTTTTGTTCATCGTAGTCGAAAAACCTAATAACTACGTCTTTGGGGACGACTCAATCCCCCATCCCCGGAGAAGGAGCTGCAAGTTATAAACTTATAAGTCTCGGGTAGGGGGTTACGTGGGAAGATCTTTCCATGGAAGAATTTATCATGAGGGGAAGAGAATTTCCATGAAGGGGGCACAGGATTTTCTAGCATAATTTAAAAGACAATGAGAAAAGGCAAGATTTTCTAGCATAATTTAAAAGACAATGAGAAAACGAATAAAAAAAAATGTTTTTTCAACTGGAAGTAAGGAGCAGAATTAAAACTTAAAACGGACATAAAATTATTACGTATATAAGGAGGTTCGTCTCCTCCACAATATCTTGCTCTTTATGCTAAAGTATTCTTAGTAATTTCAACTATTTTTTCTACGACCTTAGTGGTTCAGGGAATTCTTAGAGGATTGGGAAAAAATTGAAACTTTAGTTTAAAGAGCGAGGTATTGACGAGGGGGGCGAACCCCCTCATGTACGTAATAAAAATATACATAATATAGAATTTCGTTGCATAAGTTAATTCTTAAGTTACGGATATTTATTACTAATGAAAACGATCGTAAAAAAATAAAAAGTTCTACTTACCTTTTTAACTAACCGAAAATTGGAGGACAACTGGGCCTCCTCCCCCACCTCTCTTTTATCGAAACCGCCCGATTAAAACTTTGAGAAAGCCATTTAGCCGAAAAAAGTAAAATAATATGCAAACTTCGTTTTAATTCGTACATTGACCCAAATCAAAACCTGCATTAATTCAAAAAGGTTCAGAAATTAAATAAAACAAGAGTTAAGAGCTCATATGGCACTTGTGACAAGGTCGGAAGAGCCAAGAGCTCATATGGTATGAGCACTGGCAAAATTCCAAGAATCAATAGATTAATTTAAAAGGAAAATCAGAGGCTTAATGCCGGTCAGGATTTAAAATAAGAGCTCTTATATGGAAATTCATTAAGATCCGATAACCCACTCGTAAGTTAAAAATACCTCATTTATTCTAATTTTTCCTCTTCCTTCAGTTCCTCAGATGGTCGAATTAGCGAAAACGACTTTATCAGGTCAATTTGTGCAAGTCTCTGACATGCTTACCAATTTTCATCGTCCTAACAAGTCCAGAAGCACTGGACCCAACTAACTCCCCCAAAGAGAGCGGATCCAGTACGGCAACGTCAATCACGTATCTATGACATTTGCTTACTCTAACCACCAAGTTTCATCCCGATCTCTCCACTCTAAGCGTTTTCCAAGATTTCTGGTTTCCCCCTCCAACTCCCCCCAATGCCAACAGATCTGGTCGGGATTTCAAATAAGAGCTCTGAGACATGAATTCCTTTTAAATACTAAATTTCATTTGAGATCTGATCACCCGTTCTTAAGTTAGAAATACTTCAATTTTTCTGAATTAACTTGGAAGCATTCCTAAGCCCCAGATCCTCTAAAATAACCCGATAAACTGAAGCTTTGGATATACCATTTCTAGTGTTTCAAACTGCGACGGTTTTACTGAAAAAAGATGTGATGAAATAGAGAACTCTTAACTTTTTTTTTATAACATTAAAAATGTTTTTAAAGTAGTCCATATTATTCAACAAAATTCACCAGTTTTAAGAACAAAAAGATGTATGGATAATTTTGAATCAATTCTGCAATACAAGCTGTTTGAGTTACCTTCTTTCAAAACTAAGCAATGGGTCAAATAAACAGCTAACTAAAAATACGTCAATTAAATAACATTACAGTTCAAAAACTATATAAATAAAATATTATTTAGGACTATCATCTTCAGGTGATCATGAAGAGAGTAGCTAGCTCTGTGCTTCAGTCTGCACCCGGATCCCGTGCATTGCTTTTATCTCCTCTTTGAGAGCCTGAAAAACAAAGGAAGATAAGTTACAAAAGAAAAAAAATATGTCACAAATTTTCCGGGATTATCTTTCTTTCTTTCTTCCTTGTATCTTGTTGATTATTTTTTTTTTTACAAAATGGAAAGAGTTACTATTACTTGAGGAAAAACAATAAATTTAACAGGGTTATACTTCTTTATTACTTCTTTTTATGATTTTGAATTTTTATTATTTTATTTCTTTTCGTAGTTATTTTTTATTCAGTAATTCAAAAAGTGTTAGAAGTAATGCCTCTTGTTGTCCCGCTGTTTACCACGTCAGAGGCATTTTGGGAATGATGATGTAATTACTTTGTTTAGCATTTGAATCAATTTTTATCAATACAAAATGGAAGCAAATTTTATCAATATAAAATTTAATATGACAATCTTGCATCCACTACTATGTTAACATTTACAGAAAACGATAATATAACTACTTTATTTATTAATTTTGTTAATATGTTGTTCTTTATTGTTTTTTCTCTTTTTTTTTTGGGGGGGGGGGTAAATGTTAAAGTTAGACTTGCTTTTTTTCTGCTGTTTCACAAGATAGGAAGCCAATTCAGGAGTGATCATAAAGCTGCTCTGTTAAGCATTTACTCTGTGAGAACCAAATTTTAAAGTTTGTAAATAAACTCTTAAAATTATTTTTTTTTACTGATAGAAAATTTAAAATCATTTGGTCACCTTGTGTTTCCTGAAGTACTACTCTGGCAAGGAATCTTGCGGAAGACAACGATGTAATTGCTTCATTTTTTTTTTTTTTTAAATACATCAAAAATCAAAATTCTAACATCGCAGCACAAAGTCGCCTATTCCAAAGAAGAAGTAGGATGTAGTCGTTTTTTGACAGCAGTTACACAGAGGGTAATCACTGATTTGGGGGAGAACGTCTTCCGACTGGGAAGTTCGAACGCGTTGTAATTTCCAACTGTTGTTGAGGGGGATGTCAAACTAAAACAAAAGACACTATGTGCATCCATATGCCTTCTCATGGAAGGGTGGACGTAGAAACTCCAGAGTGGGCTCATTCGGTTGGATTATCCACCTTAATTGTGATAGCCGTTTTTTTTCAAACAATCAGAAGGTCTAATAGATATGCCTTCGGAGATAGCTAGACATCCACATGCCAACTTAATTAAAATATACTAAGTGCATCAAGGTTTTATTGTATGCATTCTGGTTGTCAAAAGAGCTTATCTTCAGAATCTCAGCAACGACTAAGTGTGTTACATCAAAACTTTTAGGTAATGGCAAAAGGGATATTGAACTAAATCATTAGACACTATTTTCATCCAGGTTGTCAAAAGTTATATCTACAATATCACAGGAGCTACTAAGATTATTAAGTCGAAGTCTTCAGGGAATTTTGAAGAAGCGTTAAAATAAATTAAAAGACAATGCGTACATAATGCTATGAAAATGGGATAACTGTAATATCTCAGGAGTGTATTAAGTGTGCTAGGTTGTAACTTCCGGAGACGCTGAGGGGGATGTTGAATTAAGCCAAAGAGAACTATGTGCAGCCAGGTTGACAAAAGGGCATATCTACAATACCTCAAGACACGTCAAGGCTATTAAATCGGAAATTTAAACTGTTTATAAGAGGGAAGATAAAATAAATTAAAAGCCACTATTGCAAGCAGGTTGTCAAAAGGGCGTATTTACATTGCCTTGGGAAAAGTTGTGTTTGAGTTTGAAACTTTCAATAAATACTGAAGAGATACTGAACTCAACAAAAAAATATTGTACGTATCTGGGTTATTAAAATGGTATATCTGCAATATATCAGTCAGCTAATTGTATTAAATTGAAACTTTCAGTGAATGTTGAGGGGAATGTTTATTTAAAGGAAAAGCCATGACGAACATCTAGGTTATGGAAAGGGCACATTTGCAATATATCAGGGACAAGTAAGGTAAGGGTATTAAGTCGAAACTTTCAGGGAATTTTGAGGGGGAATATTGAACTAAATCAAAAGGCACTATTCATCCCGGTTCTCAAACTGATTCATATATAATTGAAACTTTCACGAAATGCTAAGGGGGGTGTTTCAACTCAATCAAAAGACACATTGTGCATTCTGGTTGTGAAAAGGCCGTATCCACAAAGTCTCATAAGAAGCCAATTGCATTACGTTGAAAGTATCAGGGAGTGTTGATTAGGATGTTGAACATGCATTCTGGTGGTCAAGCAGGTGTATCAGCGATACCTCAGGAGCGGCTATCGGAATTAACTAGGCACTTTCAGGAAATACTGAGCAGCCTGTTGAACTAAGTGGAAAGGTGATATATGCATCCCGGATGTCGAATAGGCGGATCTTCTATATCTCAGGATGAGCTAAAAGAATTAGCTAGAAACTTTCAAAGAAAATCAGGGGGGTTTTGAATTTAATGAAAGGACATTATATATGTCCAGGCTGTTAATATGCCATATATCTTGCAACATCTGTAACACCAGCTAAGAATATTAAGTTAACAACTTCAACTGAAGGATGAGGGATATAATAAACCAAACTAAAACATGATATTTGCATTCAGGTCACCAAAATAGTGTGTTTCTAAAATCCCAAGGACGACTGAAGATATTAGGATGAGAGTTCTCAGGGACGGCTAAGGGTATTCAGTTAAAAATTTCGAGGAATATTGAAGAACATATTGAATCAAATCAAAAGATAATGCATGCAACAAGGTTGTTAAAGGATGTATGCAAAAAATCCCTGTTACTACTAATGGTATTAAATTGAAATTGTCTGGAAATAATACAGAGGATGTTGAACTCAATTAAAAGAAATTATGTGCACCCTAGTTGTCAGCACAAAGTCATGTCCCACACAAACCCACGGCTCATTTCATTTCAAACCCACAGTTCATTTGGCCAAAAATTCGATTCAATATCATATTCAGGGTTGTCCTTTTATCCTTTCATCTTGTATGAACTAGATATGTGTTTGGAACGAAAATGCCACCATACAATAGCGAAGTGTCGAAGCCTGAGAAGCTATAGCAATAGTTTTTTAGCGTTACAAGTTGATTCAATTACTCGCACTTCTACCTCAATAGTATTTCGACCCTTTTCTAATAAAAATCCCTAATTTAAATCTTTCTAATTTAAAATTCCCTGTTACTAATAATGGTATTACATTAAAATTTTCTGTAAATAATACAGAGGATTTTGAACCCAATTGAAAAAAAATTATGCGTATCCTAGTTGTCAGCATGCCGTCTTTTACGCGCCACACCAAGTGATATGGTGTGAAAACACGTCGAAATCACAAACATGAGAGTTTAAAGTGTCAGAAATAAAGAGAGCTGAGCAATGCTTGGGATAAATATTCATTTTCTCATACTATTTCAGTAAGATATAATTTTTTGAACATTTTCTCAGGAGGATTCTTACAATTGGTATTGGTGTTAAATCAAAAGTTTAGTTAAAGAATCGTTCTAAACCAGACTGATTCAGACTGATATTTTATTTCTCCAGTAGAGAACCTGAAAATTAGAAAAAATCTAGTGAATTCCAGTTAAAACATATAATATTTACCAATAATAACACTTCAGAAATCAAAAATTAGGATAAACAGTTCAAAAAAGAAGTGTTTCTAAGTAAATTAAAGAACTATACCTAAAATTGAGACAAGCTGAAATGAAGTCCTTTAACAAATCTAAATTAAGACCACCATAACTTACTATCAAAGAATAAATTAAACTCGAAACAAAGAGACTATAAAATAGATAACTACATCAAACATGACAATACCAAATACTTATGTAGATGAATAAATGAATCTTAAACAAGAAGAAATTAAGATGAACATTCAATTCAAACTCAAAACGAACATAAATTACTAACAGCAGCAGTTTGTCGATTCTTGAAAAACTCCTACGTAATATCTGAATTTCATGCTAAAACGCCTGGTTTTAGACAAAACGCCTGGCCCAGCTCCGAGCAAGCAAAATTGAAAATAAAAAATCTTTGTGAAGCAAAATCATGAATTTTTAATTGTTGACATTTTCCAGAACTAATATCATTATATATCCGACTTTTATTTATTTTAATAGTTTTGTTGTCAGTGATCATTATAATATTTGTACTTTTATTTTTAGTTTTCGTCCACCTCTTTAAAAAATTAAATCACAGTGTTCAAAATAAATATAGATTTTAATAACGTAAATTTTGCAAGTCCTTAGAAATTCTTCGTCTGTGTGTGTGTGTCGGGGGGGGGGGTGTAATGGCTAAAGTCTGGTTTGTAGTAGTTTCTGCTTCTTTCAAGCTTTACTTCAGATTCATTTTATTTAACTTTTTTATTTTGTGTTTCTCTATTCATCTATAAGAGTATTTGTTACCTTTATGTTTGATGTGAAAATTATACTAATTTCTTTTATTTAGTCTTTGATAGTAATTTCCGGTTGCTTTAAATTTGAATTATGTGATGATTTTTATTTCTGCTCGTCTTAATTTTTAGTATAGTTCTTTACTTTTGTTTGAAAAACTTAATACTCCGAAAGTATTTTTTTTTAATTAATCACTGTAAAAAGACAATGCTTTTCAGGTATTTATTGTTATCAAGTCTCTTTTTTAGACTTGTGGTTACTATTAAGCCCACTTACTCGTCCCCACGCTCGTCAGTTCGTCCCCACTTACTCTCTGACTTCCCCCTTTCATTGAAGAGCAAGACTTTTGAGGAGGCAGCAGAATACAAGTGATCAAGTGACGGTTAATAGGCCCAAACCAGACTTACCTCTTTCACTAGTTTATGCTGCTTAATCACTGGCAGTCCTTTAAATTCCTTTGATGCAACAAATACAGCATACATAGCACCACATCCACCTTTAATGATGAAATGCTTAAGAAGTAAACAAAGAAACAAATGCGATACACATAAAAATCAACAAAAAACCTCAACAAAAAAATCAACAAAATCAAAAAATACTTACGAATAAATAGTTTGCGTTTTAACAACACCATTCACTGGAACTTTGAAACCAGGTATTTGCCAAAGGAATTCGGAACAAGTGTTGTAAAATTACCGCAAGATAAAAACTTCTTAAGTAAAACTGGTAAAATGAGCTAAAATAGGGTAAAACATGATACTCCCTAGGAAATTTTAGGGTAAAATTGGTGTTTTGGAGTTACCCTGTAGCTACAAAACCAAATTTAAGATTTCTTTTGAAGCATCACTTTCACATTTTCATGAAATGCTTTGATGATTCTAATTTTCCTGAGCTAGAAAAAGGTAATGCACCTTCATCTAGAGTTTCATCACTTTATTTAACAGTCTAGTTTATCACTTTAGTTTTTTTTTTTTTTTTTAATACTATTATTTGATAGTAAAATTATATTAGGGAATTGTTTTTCTATGTTCAAACTTGAGATGTTACCCTTACAGCCTTGCACATTTAAGTGGCTGTATTCAGCAACATTTTTCATATCATATACATTTTATTTTTCATTTATTTATAAAAACACCGAAAACAAGTAAAACAGTGGTTTGTAACACTTTGATTAACTAAGCACTGGATCACAATAGCAGAACATTCCCCGTCTTCAACAAGATCTGCTGACAAATCTAGCTCCTCTCATTCAGACAAAGTCCTGGGTAAGGCCCTGAAGATTATATATCAATTTGTACCTCCAACCTCTCCACGTCTCTCCCTTAGAACTAAATCTGTATTTATCTGCAGTTCAAAACAAGTGCTAGAACACAAGAACTGTTAAACTAGAATAATAAATTCTTGAAGTCACTGTAGCCAGTAACAACAAATTCTGCAGCAATTTATTGAAAAGCAGGCTAAATCTCAGAAAAGGACACTAGAACTTCCGATTTCCCATTGACTGATCCCTCTCAAAAACTTATTTGACCACCCTTCCACATTAACTGACCCTGGGAAAAAATAAATGAACAAATAAAATAAAAGAACAGAATTCTATATATATTTTTATTTACATTACTTAAGTATTACAGCCTAGTTGTGTTTTTTTTACTCTACACTGAAGACGTCTTGTTTCATACGTGCTAAATATTCGCTGGATTTTTATTCTATTTGGCTTCCTTTTTCTGGCCATAGACCCGTTGGTCACTTTCAAATTCTTTTCTTTGTTATTTCATGAAAAAATAGAAAAAGAAAAAATATGTTCAATACTCACCAGAAATGTCTTCAACGACAATTTCTGAAGGATCTGGAAACCTCTGGGCCAAAACTGTTTTTATTTGATCTTGACCTGAAATACTTGAACAGTTCCTTATATACTTGGGTAAGGCATTAATCCTTATTCGCATCTAAAATGAACAAAATTAATACATTAATAAAAACTCAGGGAAAAATTTTTTCCTTGATTTTTGAAAGACCTAAAGATCATTAACTTCAAGTAATACTCTATTTCCGTAGTTCAAGTAAAAATGTGGTTTTTAAAATAAAATATGGACTATGTTGACGAAGTCTCAGATATCCCCTTTACATTGATCAAAAAAAAAAAAAAATGGTCTTTTTTCAATGTTGTAGACATGGATCAAGATATAGATTTGCAGTGTAACCAAGTTATTTTTTCAGTGACCATCAGGATTAATAAAGAAAAAAGGAACTACAACAAAAATTCAGAATAGCTTGTAACTATTCAACAGGATTTCCAAAAACTTTTCTTTGGGAAGAGATTTTGGGTTTAGAATTTATCACTGTTAAGCTTAAGAGTTTGTGTATGTCATGAGTAGTCTTCAAATTTTTTTAGTAAAGCTTATTATATTCTGTATAAAATGAGTATAACTAATGGCATTACCAAATTAGAATTACAGCCCATTCAATGTCTGAGTGTATCTGAGTATGAAGTCAATGTTACTAAAAATCACAACTACATTTAACTCTGTTTCTTGATGGTCTATAGACTGTATTGTGAGGAACAAACTCAAATTAGTGGTACCATTGAGTTTTCCACTCTTCTTGTGAGAAGTGAAACTTCACAAAAGTTGTTTTTATCATTCTTATTTCTGTTCTTTTGTTTGATATTTAATCCAGTACATCAGTATTGATGGCATCCTATACTACAAGGCACTATATGTACACTTATAATTTATTGTAATATGATAACCTTTTACAGCAAGAGAGAGGGAGAGGGAGAGAGAGAGAGAGAGAGAAACTAAGATATCAAACTTCATTAAACTTTAATTAACTTCATTAATCTCTTTTTAACTTCAAATTTGAATCAGTAGCCTCATGACTTATTTTTCTTATTAACCAAATTGTAGATTTGGAACCTGTTATGATTAAAACGTTTTTTAAGTAAGGTTTGAGTCTGAGCATAGCTTCCAGCGCTTTAAAAATGGAAAACAACTCTGTTGACAAAATCGAAGAGTTAGCTGGGACAACTGAAGGCAAAATCAAGGATGCCAACCCCTGCACCTGCTTTTGGATCTTATACTGAACCTTCTATGAAAGCCTGAGTATATTCAGGAGATTGTGCAGACATCTAATTGGCAAAAACCTGACCAACATATTGAGCTGTGTACTAATAATTGTCCTTAGGAATTAACTGAAGATGACATCCAGGTCCCACGATTTTGAAAAAGAGTAATTATCTGAAAATTCAATTTCCAATTTGGGTGATCTTTCAGATATTGGCACCAAAAAGACAATAAATGATGGAGAAGAAAAGGATTTGTATTTTTGTAAAATATTGGCTTCTCTGCACATTAGCCTAATCTTTCATAGCAGGTAGTCCAGCAAGCTCTATAACATTTACAACTGTGTTATGTTTGTGGAGCCCAAACGCAATTCTTAAATATGTGTCTCTAGGGCCATTTCTTTCAAAATTATTCACAAGGCTCTATTTTGAATCTATTCATTTTTATCTGACTCTTGATACAAAAAGCCAAGGTGCCAAAATGGACATGCATATCCAAAATGTAGGAGGACAGAGGATGGTATCCTTAAGGAATGGGTACAGGGACACATTCAGGAGTTTAAGCAAGGAGATGAACACACTACCTTTGTGGATAATATTGTTAACATGGATATCCCACTTTAAATTATAAGAAATTATGACACAAAAAACTTCAAGGCTGATGCCAAAACTTTTTGAAGAATTGCATTAATAATAAAAGGTGGGCATTTAAGGAAGCAAATTGTTGTTATTTTGAATTTAGAGGGGGTCGACAATCATATCTAATTCCAAGGCATTGTATGCAATATCATTGAGGATACTCACAGGATTACTGATTATATTTCTATAGAAGGTTTCAATGACTGCAGATATCAACAAACTTCTACATTGGGGGATTTCTTAACAAGACTGTGGATGTTAACTGAAAAAAATACCTTGGGGTACTTCATTGTGAACAGGGATGGGATTAGAATAATGATTCTAATATTTGACCACTTGTGATGTATTTGATAGGAAAAAGGCAACCGAATTTCACCAGGAAAAGATAATATTAAACTCAGAGGCAAAATTCTGAACTAATACATTGTCATTGACAAAGTCAAATGCTTTTTGAAAATCAAATTACATTAAACAAAGCCAGGTATTGGACTTTTCAAGAAATTTTCTTTGAGAGTACCTTGGGTTACTTCATTGCAAACAGGGTAGGGATTCAAATAATGATTCTGTCCAATTCCCAATGCTGAAATACAAGGAAAAAAGAAGGGAATTGTGTTGGCTAGTAACTGATAAGATAATGTAGAATGGTATTGGACAAAAGATCTTTTTGGAAGCAATGAACCTTTTATGGCTAAGGTGATGCTGCCATAAAATAGTTGACATTAATAATAAATTTATTCTAATGCCTGTTTTTTAGTCTGTAAGTAGGTTTTTTTTTTACCTTAGCTGACTTTAGACTTTATTTCTGATCCTTATTGATGTATGTATTTGGAGTCCCTTTCTTGCAATGTAGTTAGCTTTGACTATACCAGGGCATAGTACATTGCACCATTTTTGAAACCTTTATTGCCAGGAGATGAAGTGAGCAATATTTAAAATAATTTTGGCAAGTGTTTGTTAATTCAGGAAAACTTATTAAGGAAAAATAAAAAGCTTCTTGTAGAATCTATCAAAACATAAGCCATTTACCTTTATTTTTAATAAACTTCTTTTATCTGGTTTAGTTTGACAAAACACATTTATTTAACAAAATGATCTCTCTGCAGATCTGTTATCTTTTTGTTGCCTTTTTTTATTCTTTGATATTATGTAGACAAATTGCAAAGTATTAGAACTGCTAAATAATTATTTTCTGCCAATAGTCTTTCAACATTTTTCTCAGCTTAATTTGACTGCTCAACATCTTTCCAGTATAGACTGTGTCCACTGACAGTATCCATATAGACTGTATCTAAAGATAAAGTTGCTGCTTTATACTTCTATTGACAAGATACTATGCATATCCTTATCCCTCTTTAGATTATTTAAAGAACCAGCTTTTTAGCTGCAAAAAAAAGATCTAGATCTTATTCTCTACAAAAATTTCTCTCTTTGTGGTAAAATTTTATATCCTGGTTTCAGAAACTTTTTTTTTAGAAATCAAGTAAACAGGTTTTCTGAAAACAAATTCATCTGCTTTCTCTTTATTAATATATAAACAAAGTTCAACATGAGAGGTTCAACATCATTCCTAATATTTATTTAGACTAACAATCATATCCTTATCATCACCCCAAAGTTCCAAAGCATCAGTAAACAGGGTAAAATTCTAGTTCATTGACTTCTTGCTATCTCAGAAAGGGTTTAGGTTAGGAAAATGAAACTTTCAGGGATGAATATACAGACTAAACTATGTCCTGGGAAGGTATTCTGAAGTAACTACCTCTACTCCTTCTCACTCTAGAGGGCACTGACCTTTGATGACCTTTAAAAATATGTGTGTTATAAAAGTGAAACCTTGCTAAATAACTCTTCTGCTTAATTGAAGTATAACAAAATTGTTTTCAGCTTCATAACTTTGCTCAGTTCTATTTTACAAAGTTTTAAAGATATGCAAATACATTTCCTAAATTTTGGAAAAAAAAAACATTTATATGGCTCAAATTCTACTCAAATAACAGGAATTGCATTTTCAGAACTAAACGCAGAGAAAAAGCAACTAGTAACTGAAAATTAAGGTAAATGTTGTTTTGTTAAAATTTCAATAGGTATAGCCCTGTCATGTAGGCTAATTTCAGGGCCCTCTGGAGGGAGAAGGAGTAGAGGTGGGTACTTTAAAATACCTTTCCAAGACATAATTTAGTCTGTATATTCATCCCTGAAAGTTTCATTTTCCTAACCTAAAACCCTTTCTGAGATAGCAAGAAGTCAATTAACTAGAATTTTACCATAAACAATGCTAATACTATCCCCCCCTTGCCCCAAAAGTCCATGATGTCAGCATACAGTGCTGACATGTTGGAAGTTTTGAAATGGTGCTTTAGCTTATGTGTCTGTTTTTTTTTTTTGTATTTTGTTTTTGCATCTGGGACAGTATTGCAAGGCTCCCATGCTAACCCTTAACCCTTGTCTAATTTCTAAGTCTTATAAATTTTCCTACTTCAAAGGTGAAGTTGCCTACTATACCTATTGAAGTTTTGGCAAACCAAAGTTTTATATTTTCAATTAGCCTATCTCTTTCATTTTCTACAGTTTTAGTGTATATTCCTGTTATTTGAGTAGAATTTTAAGCCACATCAATGGATTTTTTCTAAATTTAAGAAACATAATTGCAGATCTTTGAGATCTCATAAATCAGGATTGAACAACAAAGTTGCAAAGCTGAAAACAGTTTTCTTGTACTTTATTTAAGCAGAAGGTCTGTTTAGTAAGGTTTCAGTTTCATAGCACAAGAATTTTTAAAAAACATCACTGCCCTCTAGAAGGAAAAGGAGTCAATGTAGGTTGACCTGGAAAATACTTCGGCCTATTAGACCCATCCCTGAAAGTTTCATTTTGTTAACCCCTTTCCAAGATAGCAAATAGCAGATAAACAAGAATTTTACCCTTAAGATATTTATTTATAATAAACTGAATTGCCAAGGTGAAGATAATCTTCAGGCCTCTTCTTGAATGTGTCAGCAATTCACAAAAATGCAAAAGGGACAGGTTTACTTTTCAAAATATAGGAAGGAAGCTTTTTTGTATTTCTAAATTAAGATATCAAGAAAATACTATTTTTCATTGACTGTAACAAAACTGCATTATTCAGAATTAGCGCCACTACTCAGATAAAATAATTTATGTAACACTTATACCAGAAAATTTTGAAGCATTTTCGAAATTCAAATTAAATAAAATAAAACAATGACATCTAACAAGATGTTTCTGTCATTCATTACAATTTTGGAGGCAATGTTAGCTAGCAAAATTGGACAAAATAATATCAATAATCCAATACACAATAATACCAACAATATGAATGTTTTTACTGATGATTCCATCAAAGATTCTCAAGCTAGTGTAGCTGCCTGTGTACCTGAATTAATCCTTAGCCCCCCTTGCCATGATCACTGTTTTTTAAATAATTATTTGTGGAATGGTTTGAATTAGATGCTCTAATTGGGGCCTTGAGAACTCTTCAGGGTAGATCCTAACGCCACTCTGTTTTTAGTTTTAGTGGTGACAAGTTGATTTTAAGAGGAAACAGTGGTGCACCACTGGCTGACGCCAACTGTTTTAATTGGGACGAGTTTCGAATCTGTTCAAAACGCCTCAAGTGACCTTTCGTTAGAATCAGAATAAACAGACAAGTTTATCCCAGTCCTTTAAAAGTCTGAGGGAGTATACTACATAATGATATACGTTATGTCGTGGGAGTCGTGATATAAGCAGCAACACTCAAAATCTGCAGGATTCAGAATTTTTCCGACCTTTTAATATCTTGTTTTCAATGAAAGGCAGTATTCACTTCTCTCCGTGCTTGTGTTTTCGTTACACCTCCTGTTGTACTCATTAAAATCCAGCAATCGTAAAAGGCAGGAGCGTCAAAACGGAATAGGGGTGGTACCACAAAATTTTCGAGATTTTTGTAGACTTGTGAAAGATGGACCAAAAGTCTAAAATTATACTGAATCTAAGAATAAACGGAGTAGCTACAGCGGAATCTAAGAGAGTCCAAAATTTTTATCCGGTCTAGATGGAAGCTCCAAGATCCGGTAGTGAAGGTCCAAAATTCAGTAGTGTAATTTGAAAATTTTGAGAAGGAAAACTCGTTGTGGTATGTCTAGTTTTTAAATATGATAAAAGTCAAATCAAAATAAAAAATCGTACCACAAATTTGAACAAAAATTGAGGATTCGGTGAGATTTCAAACGTAGTTTTAATCTTATTCCTCTCTTCTTTCCAAAATACCAGTGAAGTTTCCAATATAGATATGGTAGAAAATGAGAAATTCGTTAAATTTGTATTTTCATTGTCCCACCAAATATTATTAAGTATTTTTTTCGCCAAAGTTGAATAGTGATCAATTAGCAAAATAGGGCCTTGGCTGCAAGAGTTCATGAGTACACTTTCAACTCAAGGTTTCTCATAAATATGTCTAACATCACTAATAGGAGGAAAACTTTCATCTGCGTAAAAAAAAAAAATATAGAAGGTTTCCCTCCAGTTTTTAGTTTATGAAACCCAAGCAAATATGGAGTAGTCCCAAAACAGAGTGTCTGATACTCCAAGAGCTCCTCTGTTCTTAACTATTCCTAGATTGCTGAGCAAGTTGCACCTTTTCTGAAAAATACCTCTTCACAAATGAAAACTCTATATAAGACATAGCCAACCAACGCAGAGCTATCACCATAATATAACAGAAATTATACAAGGTTTCTGAAATGGCAAGTATAAAATTTGTGGGAAGCTAAACTGAATGCAAGGCTTCTAAGCATGATGAGAAGTATTTTTCTTGATTCTGAGTCGAAAGGCCTTTCTGAAAAGCTATTGCACAAGCCGATATAGAGTAGTCCCAAAACAAAGTATCTAATAAGTGGAGAGTTACTCTGCTCTTAGCTACTTATGGTTTTTGAGTGAATTGCACCTCTAGTGAAATGTACCTCTTAACAAAATAAGAGCTTTGTATAAGGTATAACTAAACAAAGCAGAGCTATCGCCATAATATAATATAAATTATACAAGGATTCTTAGTTTGTAAGTATACATTTTTTGGGAAACTAAACTGAATGCAACTTTTTCTAAACATGATGATAAGTATATTTCTTGAATTGGAGACGAAAAGCCCTTTAGAAAAGCTACTGCACAAGTCAATATAGAGTACTTGTTTAATAGAAATGAATCAAGGTTTCTTAATTAGTAAGTATAAATATTTTGCAAAACTAAACTAAATGCAAATATACATGATGAGAAGTATATATCTTGAATCGAAAACAAAACACCTTTCAGAAAAGCAACTGCACATGCCGATATAGAGTAGTCCCAAAACAGAGTATCTAATAAGCGGATAGCTTCTCTGCTTTTAGCTATTTCTGGTTAGTTGTGCGAATCAGACCTCTTCTGACATATACCTCTTCAGAAAATAAAAAATCTGCTATAAGTTATTAAGGCCTAGAAATCGATAGTATTGATGTATAGTCAAATAAGGGATTATCTCGATACGGGCATTCCATTTAAGCCAGAACTAGTCTTTAAAAGTCCTGAAATAATAAGAAAACATGAATTTACAACATTTAAGGCAAGGTAATTAACATCAAATCTTTGAATAACTCTTACAAAAACGACAATTATCTTTTAACTGAGATCAGACTCAGTATGTTGGCTGTGCTGAAAGCACATTCATCAGCAAAATAAAAAAAACGGTATCCGAAAAAGATGAACTCTTACAAAGGCGACGGCCAGTGATATATTTTAAATTTGCAACCGTATTTATGAGGTATTAACTAGGTTAAAAACAAATCAACCCATCACAGACTTGTGTAGCACGAAACTCAATTTTAAAAGGGTTAAAATAAACAGATCAATCGAGATTACTCGACCAAAAAAGATGATAGAAATAAAGAATAAGTGTTGCCTCTTATGTCAAATAAGATAGTTTCTTGTGTTTATAAGAAAGATCTTGTGTGTTAATGAGTCGAATGCTTTTCATACATTGAGAAACTGAGAAGCAGGTATCACACCAGAGACGGTACAATTCACAAGACGATTTACAGCTCAAAATGATTAATCAATTCAAAAGAGTGCCATACGAATGCTCAGTTGAGTGGTTTGCTCTAAAACCAATCGGAAAATTATAATTATTTTTTCAGTTTATATGAGTAAACCGTACGGAAATATCTACATCACTCTGAATTTTATTTTCACAGTCTCTTACTTTCATTTCTTTGAAATACGCGATTTAAAACCATTTATTTATTATTAAACTTGCGTGTCTGACAAACACTAAACATTCTAGTATATCCCTATAGCTGTAAGATAGAAAAAATGTATTTACACAATTTACAAAGTAGCTAATTCTTCCAACTTTTCTGACTTTTTTTTTATTAAATTACTAGAATTTATGTTCCGCGATATTAGTTTTCAACTGCAAGCACAATAAGATCTCACAAATCTGGTATCAAATGAAGCACAGCACATGCCACTTACTCTAATTACCAAAAACATCATTCATAAACAGAATCTTTGTATTTAGTGGAATTTTGTTAAGCATCTCCATGGAGGAAAGCTTTTAGTAGTCCTTTTGACAACCATTAGCGAATAACAACACACGGTATGCACTGACCAGGCTGCAAAAAGCTTGGATGACACTGCGGACATTGTGGGTTTAAAAGTATTGACCGTCCAGCTTTCAAGAAAAATCTGTTACGATCAAATTTCATCGTTGGACCTTCATCAATGTCATTTAATTTTACATTTATTACATCTTTTTCGAAATTTGGCATCGTATGATCTTCAACTGGTATAAAAAAGATCCTTCTCATGTCTAGAAGAGCAAGAATTTGAGGACCATGACCATGGCCGTTATGTTCATGAGTATTACCCTCTCTCTGATCATTGTGTTCGTGGTGGTGGTGGTGTTCTAGCTCATGGTCGTGACTTTCTTTATTGTCATCTGTAAAACCAAGCGTTCCTTTGAGCTGGTCATTAGTATAAGCATCAAGTATGGAAACAAATTCACTCTCTAAGGTACTTGGTACATTTTGTTTTGTTTCAAGTTTTCCTTGAAGCTGTTCATTGGTGTAAGCATCGACAATAGAAATTATTTCATGCTCCAAGGTACCTGGTCTAGGCTCAGTTGTTTCATTGATTTCGGTATCAAATAGACTTACAGCTTCTTTTGGAATATCTTCATGACTTTCACTTTCATCCTCATATTCTTCATACTCATCATCATAATCATCAATGTTTGTAATGCTAGTTTTGGCAGTTGTTTCTACTATTTGTTGGTGAGCAGTTGTCTTTAACGATGACAACTTTGATTTAGAACTGTCTTTTGTATCATTTGGGACTGTAGTTGCGATTATGGTTGTGGCTCCGGTTTTCTCAAAAATTAACTTTTTATCTTCTGATAAAGACAGTTTTGGACTTAGTATCTTTGTCAGAGTAATTCTTTCTGCTTGTACGTCATCAAAAGCACTATGAGTGCTTAAAGTAGATGATTCTTCTTTAGACAATGCTTGTGATAACGCAATATTTGAAGTAGTGAAACTATCAGTTGCCACATGGTCACTTGCTGTAACCTCTGTTGGAGATTCTGTAGGTTTTGTACTGATTAAATCTTCCTCAATAGCTGGCGAATCTGGTTGCCCAAGACGAAAATATCTTTGAGACTGGGAAGCAACAAAATTGCTTCCAGCAAGATGATCAGGAAATGAAGATCCTTCTTGAACTGTAATCAGAAAGAAAAAAAAATAAGAATTTGAAGTAATTTTTTATTTTATCCAATGCACGAATAATGAGAAAATTACACTAGCTAATTACACTAACTTACAAAATTACACTAACTCAGTACAAAAAGTTATCTTCATTTATATTTCTTTTATTATCTTCATAGAAATGCTTTATTATAATTTGTTTAAGATCAATTAAAATACCGAACGACATTTCATTTTCAGTAAAATCAAAGACAGAAGTGAGCGCGATAAATTGCTTATTTATTTATATATTTTTTTTTCACCAAGGCACTTTATATTGAACAAGCTCTCATAAAACCTTGGAAGAAGCTCGTTTGATTGTAAATTGAAAGATCTTGTGCCCTGTTCAAGAGTAAAAAACTGATTAGAGGCAACCAACCCTCCTCCCACGCACCATTTTTCACCAAAAACATTTGATCAAAATTTGAGATACCCCTCATGTTCAACAAAGTTAAAACGTCCAAAAACTGTGTCTCTAGGGATCTCCCCATATCTCTTGGGGCAACGGCTGTAACTTATACTATTTATACATTGTTTACATATAGGATTTGTTACAGGGAAAAGAGGACGTGTCTGACCTTTTGTGTCCAAAAATGTTAAGGTTGTTTAGGTGAAGTCTTGGAGGGTGTTAAGGGGATATCTAAATAAAATACCCTGTGCTTTCAGGTTGTCAAAAGGGCGTATAGTCGGACCTGTCGGGGAGTAGGGACTGGGATAATCAATTGACCAAAAGCTGATATTTGCAAGCTACTACAACTACTATTAGTGCTGCTACAACTACAATTACAACTACTACTCGTACCGCTACCACTGCTGCTGCTGCCAATACAAGTTGACTACTACTAAGGCTGATGATATTAAGGCGGAAATCTAAATAAACTAAAACATATTATGTGTATACAGGTTGTCGAAAGGGCGTATCAGCAAAATCCGAGGAACGACCTTGAGTATTTAGTTGATACTTCTAGGGTATGACGAGAGGGATGTTCAAACAACCAAAAAGACAACATGTGCATATTAAAGCTACTACTAATACTGCTGCTATTACTGTTACTACTACTGCTATTAATACTACCGCTTTTACTCAACATTACTCTTACTCTTCTAAAATTACTCTTCTATACTCTTCAACTATCACTATCTCCTACTACTATCAGACTACACAAAGAGCATGTAAAATGTCAAAAGAGTGCGCAAGCAATTCTATAGGAACATCTTTGAGCATTAAGCTGAAACTTCCAGGGTATACTGAGGTGGATTTTGAACTAACCAAAGGGACTATGTGCAAGTTACCACTATTGTTACTATTGCTACAGCTAGTTACTATAGCCACTACAACTGCTTTGGCTACTATTCCTGAGGCTAAGAGTATGAAGATGAAACTTTCAGAGAAAGTTTAGGGGGAAGTTGAACTAAATAAGAAAACACTCTGGGCCTGTAACTTGTCAGAAGGGTGTATCAGCAATATCCCAGGATTAGTCTAGTGTATTAATTTAAAACTTTAAAAGTATGCTATAGGGGATGTTGAACTAACAAAAAGGCACTATTTGAAAACCACTACTACTTCAACTGATACAACTAATACTACTGCTACTACTACTACTACTACGACTATTACTACTACTACTATTATTAGTACCATTACTATTACTAGTTGTAATACTTGAGCTAAGTGTATTATGTTGACACTTTCGGCCAATTCTGGGAGGAACTTAAAATTAATTGAAATGCCCTAAGTGTGTTCAGGTCATTTTAAAATAAGAAAAACAAGTTTTTCAACTTTAAATAAGGAGCAATATTAAAACATGCAGAAGTTATTCCGTGTATGAGGGGAGGTGGGATGCACCCTCCTCAATACTTCACACTTTACGTGAAAGTTTCTTAGCTCTTTTAAATCAGATTCTTTTTCTAATTAAACTTTACTTGTGTTTTGGGAGTCGTTCTTAACTTCTGTACGTTTTAAGTTTTGATGCTTCTCCTTACTTTCAGTGATAATTTTTTTTTCATCATGTTTTAAGTAATGTCGTGAAATCTGACTCCCCATGCTTGAAATATTCACCTCCCCCCCCTTACCAAAAATTCCTCCATGAAAGTTCTTACCACGCCAAATACCCCTCACCCCTCTTCCTGGGAGAATAACCCCAAGACAATTCTATCCTCACTGAATATTCCCCAGGGAAACACTTTTGTGGACGATTCAGGTCAAAAAATTCTCCTTAGCCCAATATCATTTGAAGAAGACTTTAATCTCTGATATTTTTCAGATCATGTTAAAAATCCCCCCTCTATGGAACATTTTCCCTGTATCAAGGCTCCCCCTTGGAAAATTGCTCCCATGGAAAATTCCTCCTTTTCAAATTTCTCCCATGGATGATCTCTCCCAATGAGAAAATCCTCCTTACAATTCCAACCCTGCAGAAAATTTCCCCCAGAAAATACCTCAGGAACATTTCCAGAAGTAAAATTGGTACGACAAAGAGAAAGAAGACTGGCTACAGAAGCCAAAAGCACTCGTAACAGAAGTTGTAGTTTTAGTGGTAGTAGTAGAAGTAGCGATAGCAGTAGTAGTGGTACTTTCAGTAGTAGTAGTAGTTGTAATAGCAGTAGCAGTAGTAGCAGTAGTAGAAGCAGTAGAAGTAGCAGTAGTAGTAGTAGAAGCAGCGATAGTAGTAGTAGTAGTAGCGGTAGTAGTAGTAGTAGTAGTAGTAGTAGTAGTAGTAGTAGTAGTAGTAGTAGTAGTAGTAGTAGTAGTAGTAGTAGTAGTAGTAGTAGTAGTAGTAGAAGTAGTAGTAGTAGTAGTAGTAGTAGTAGTAGCAATAGCAGTAGTCCTATCAGTAGTTTTAGCAGTAGTAGTAGTACTAGCGTGCAAAGATTGCCTTTTTGGTCGATTGATTATCTCCCTTATCAGATTCTAAAATTCCAAATTAATATATTCAGTCCTTCCTCAGTTAGGCCCTTTTGACAACCCGTATGCATATAAAGTGCTGTGATGTAGTTCAACACTCCCCTAAACATTTTCTGTAAAACTCAACTGAACGCCCTTTGTCTTTTCGGAAAGCAAATGAAGTTTGATCTTTACTTCCTCGCCCTTTACTTGTTTCAGTTTCATTTTCTCACCTTTACTTTACTTATTTCTTTGAAATTTGCTTTGCCCTCCTTTGTCAATAACATGTATACATGAAAAATGGACGAATTACATAGCTTACATCCTTTGTCACGAGGGTTGGGGTGGGGGAGGGAGTTGGAATCTTATAAGACACAATTCCCTACATTTTGCAAAAACGTGTTTAGTCCACTTTTTTTGCAAAATGGAATTACGAATGATCTCTAAAACTTTTTTTTTTACGTCGGTTAGTATAGTCACCAAACTTTTTAGTTCATTATTGCCAAAGCTAGAGATTTGGATTTACGTACCCAGTCCCACTTCAGACATTTGTAATTAAGTATAAACGTGTTCAGTCTACGTAAGCCAAACCCCCTCCCTGGGCTAAGCAGAGAAAATGAACCTGAATGAACCAGGATATCAGAACCCAAATGCACCAGGTTCTGAATATGAGCCAGAAAATAAGCCTGTCTTCAAGAGGAATGATGAAATGCTGGCAGAAAAACATTCAGGAATCTAGGGCTAATGAAGTGTCTGAAGGAAGAGGGTTTGAAAAAGAACCAAACTATAGTACTCATCCTGACGAAAGAATCGAGAAAACAAAGAGAAGAGGAAGGAAACCGAAAGGCATTACTTTTGTGGAGAAAAAGAAACTTAAATATTCTGGAGAGGAGTAAACAAGCTATAGACACAGAGACCATTACACAAGAATGTTTTTGAGTCTAAAAGACTACAGTGCAAGCAAAGAATAAAGGAAAATAGGATATCTGGAGCATGAACTGCAGCAGTGCTTACCAACATTAGATCTTAAAACGAAACCTATTTTCCATAAACGGCAGCTTTGTACCTACAATATTGTGTTAATGTTATCTCTCATTAGGAAACACAGTTCTGTGAAGTACCTTTGGTATGAGGTAATGGGGAAAAAGTCAGTGAGGTAGCTGCATGCTTGTTCCTCGGCCCCTCTAATCTTGCTGAGTCTTTTGAAGATCTGACTCTTTATTATGACACCTGTGGCGCACAAAACGGAAATATGTTTCTGTCAAATATGTTTTCTAATAATAAATATCACTTGGCCATGTTACCAACCTGTAACATACCGATGAGTAATTTCTAGAGCCAGGTCATACCCACTTAGAGTGGGACAGTGATCTACCCAAATTGAGCAGGAAAAACACGTCTGGTATCCTTGTCAAAATCCCAAAAGGTTGGGTTAGAGTTATACGGGGTGCAAGAGGTAAAATACCAATGATAGTAGATGAAATGAAGAAAGAAGTAATGCTTGACTGGGGCAATTTTTTTTAAAGATATGAAGCAAATGAGGCATTGATTAGAAAAATGTAGTTTTTCTGTAGTTAGGCTGTGTTGAATTCGGTATGAGAAACATTTTGGAATTCTGGAGTTTAAGACAAATGACGAACAATATCATACTTCTATAGGAACCTCATGTACGACACTTTACCAGTAGACTTTGTGACCAAAGAAAAAGAGTTTTTTGAAGAGCAATGAGCCTGATACTTCTTATTCTTATAATTAAAAGATTTTTCTTATAGGTTTCGGCTTTAATGTACATATGTTCTTTGATTCCACCAAAATGACAAAACAAAAATAAAGACAAACAATTTCGCTTTTACTACCTTATGCTTAAAAATTATTTCTGGCTCTTGCCAAGTTTTTGCTTTTGTTTATTAGAAAGGATAAATTTTTTTGGGGCTGAACACGTTTTTAGAATCTATTTTTCATATTTCGAGTAAAATCATATTATGCTTAAATATTTTCACAGCATTATCTCGAAACTATAGGCAACAGACTAATTGCAATATTATCACTACCAATATTATCAACCTAACCTAACCTTAGCTAAATTTTGCCTAAACAATTTTTTGAAAACACCTTTCAGCGATATTATTATTTTAAAGAATTTGTTTAAAGTTCAGTTTCTTTCCAACATAAAATTTGAAAAAGTAGACTAAGTAAGCTTATACATAACAGTGCGGAATTACTGGACCTTTCAACTCTGCTGCTCTAAATGGCTAACTCAAAAATTTGATTGAAGGTTTTCAGAGAAATAATGAGTATTAAGGGAATGATGGCTGCCCTCCAATCACTTTTGACTCTTAAAAAAGGCAATTGAACTATCAGTTTCGAATGAGCTTCTATTCAAATATCTACGTCAGCTCCTTCTACACGAAACACCTTATTAAAAGAATATTACACAGTGGCAACATCGCTCTTTACTTTGGCAGGGCTAATATGCTGCCTATGATCACACCTTTAAAAAATCTCAAATTCAATTTCCAACCTGAACTAAAACTTTCGATTTCCAATCAAATAAGCCCTCTCTGAAGTTTATTCGAGCTTCCCTTTCATAACATCCATATTTACCCCCAGTGTATAGCTTGCAACGCCTGCCCCCGATCCCTGGGGGGATGTGTTGACACTGGAATTTTGGCTATATAATCTTGAACTATTTTCAAGAAAATGGCTACGCTTGCCCCCGTCTGCCCCACTTGCCCCCGGGCACTGAGGGCTTGTCTTGACCCCGAACTTTTTGTTACATAATATTTGAACTATTTAAAAAATAGCCCTCTTATAGTTCTTATCGGATGGGCTTAAGGAAAATAGAGCGTGGAAGAAGAAGGGGGCTATTTGACCTCCAATCTCTTTTGACTCTGAAAAAGTGAACTAGAATATTCAATGAGTCCTCTTCGAAGTTTATGCGAGCATCCCTTCCATAAAGGCCATATATGCCCCCAGAGTATAACTTACAACGCCTGCCACCGGACCCTCGGGGTTTGTTTCGACTCAGAAGTTTTTTCAGAAGTTTTTCAGAAGATTTTTAGCAAAATGGCTATCTCAAAATTTTTGGATGGGTCTGGAGAAAATAGAGCGAGGAGGTGGAGGGGGGGGGCTAGTTCAACTCCAATCTCTTTTGACTCTTAAAAAATTTAAATTTCTAGCCAAATGAGCCCTCTCTGAACTTTATACGAGCATCCCTTTCATAAGAACCATATACGCCCCAGGAAATAACTTACTATGCCTTCCTCCCAGGCCCCGGGGGGTTGTGTCAATACCGGGCTTTTGTTATCTAATTTTTAAACTATTTTTAAAAGAATGGTTATCTCAAAATTTGTATAGGTTGGGTTTGGGGAAAAAAGGGCATTGGGAGGAAGAGGGGTTTGGTGCCCTCCGACCTCTTTTGATTCTCAGAAGTAAACTAGAACTTTCAATATTTCATCAAATGAGCCATCTATAAAGCTTATACGAGAATCTCTTTCATAAGAACAATATATACCCCAGGGCATAACTTGGAATGCCTGCCCTGAGCCCTAGGGGGTTGTGTCAACACCGGAGTTTTTGAACTATTAAAAAAAATGGCTATCTTAAACTTCTTATTGCATGGGTATGTGGAAAAAAGGACGTGGAGGGGGGACTACTTGCCCTAATAACCCTTTTGACTCTTAAAAAGTGAACTGTAGCTTTCAATTTCCAATCAAATGAGGCCACTATGAAGCTTATACGAGCATCTCTTCCATAAGAACGACATATACCCCTAGGGCATAACTTATAACGCCTGGCCCGGGCCCTGGGGATTGTGTTGACACAAGAAATCTTATTATTCGACCTTCGATTAGTTTTCAACAAAATTCAGAATTTTTATCATATGCATTTGGGGAAAGAAGGGCTTGGGGGAGTCTAGCTGCCCTCCAGTGTCTTGACACTCAAAAACTGAACTACGACTTTCAATTTCCAATCAAATGAGCCCTCTCTGAAGTTCAGATGACTATCCATTCCATAAGAGCCATATATGCCCCTAGGGTATAAGTTACAACGCCTGCCCGGGCCCTTGGGGGCTGTGTCGACACCGCGGTTTTGTTATCTGACCTTTGAATTATTTTTAACAAAATAGCGATCTCAAAATTTTATTGATGGATTTGAGGAAAAAGGGGCGTGGGGCGGGAGATAGCTGTCCTTCGATCTCTTTTAACTCTTAAAAATTGAACTAGAAGTTTCGATTTCCAATTAAATGACCCCCCCCCAGGGTATAACTTACAACGCCTGCCCCCGGGTCCTGAGGGGTTGTGTCAACACCAGAGTTTTTTTATAAATAAAATCTTTGAACTATTTAAAAAAAAATGGCTACGCCTGTCCCCACTTACCCCCGGGCCCTGAGAGACTGTGTCGACCCCGGACTTTTCGTTACATGATCTTTGAACAATTTAAAAACAGACTGCGGATGGGTTTGAGGAAAATAGGGCGTAGAAGGGGGAGGGGCTAAATAGGGGATGGAAACGGGGGGGAGGGCAAGTTGACATCTGATGTGTTTTGATTTTTAAAAAGTGAACTAGAACATTCAGTGAGCCCTCTACAAAGTTTATACGAGCATCCCTTCCATAAAAACCACATATGCCTTCAGAGCATAACTTACAACGCATGGGAAGGTAAACAGGAAGGGTGTGCGAAAGCACAGGATGGCTGGCCCACAACCCCCCATTGCACTTCCTGGCTGAAGGGCCAAGAAACGGAGATCAGCACCGCCGGTACGGACTGTAAAGTCTAATGCCGTATCCTTTACCTTTACCTTTTTTACAACGCATGCCCCCGGGACCTTGGGGTTTCTTTCGACACCTGAGTTTTTCTTATCTGAACTTTGTACTTTTTTTTCCAGCAAAATGCCTATCTCAAAATTTTTATAGGATGGGTTTGGTGAAAAAAGTCTTAAAAAGTGAACTAAAAGTTTTAATTTCCAATCAAATTTGCCCTCTTTGAAGTTTATATGAAAATTCCTTCCATAAAAACCATATGACCATACAATAAAAACCATACAATGCCATACATAACGATAAAAACCATACAATACCTTCCCCCAGGCCCTGGTAGGCTGTGTCCACACCGGAGGTTTTGCTATCTAATTTTTAAACTATTTTGAAACAATGGCTATCTAAAGATGTGTATCGTATGGGTTTGGTGGGGAAAAAAGGGAGTTGGGGGAGGGGTTTATTTGCCCTCTGGTCTTTTTTTATTCTTAAACGGTAAACTAGAACTTTCAATACCTAATCAAATGAGCCCTCTGATGAGTTTCTGCCTATAATGAAGTGAGCCTATGAAGCTTATACGAGTATCCCGTCATGAGAGTAATATATGCCCCCAGGGCATAAATTGGAACGCCTATCCCGAGCTCTAGGGGATTGTATCGACACCAAGATTTTTCCTATCTGACCTTTGAACTATTTTTAACAAAATGGCTATATCAATTTTTGTATTAGATGGGTTCTAGAGGAAAGGCGGGGAGGGATAATTACCCTCGTGATCTCTTTTGACTCATAGATTGAACTAGAATTTTCAATTTCCAATCAAACTAGCCCTCTCTAAGGTTTATACGAGCATCCTTTCATTAGAACTATATATGCACCCGGGGCACAACTTACAACGTCTGCACCCGGGCCCTGGGGGCTATATCGACACATAATCTTTACCTGACCTTCGTTATCTGATCCTTGAACTATTTTTAACAAAATAGCTATCTCAAAATTTTTACTTTCTCAAAAAAGAATTACTAGAACTTCTGATTGCCAATTGAATTTTTCCCCTCCGAAGAGTATGTGACGAACCCTTCCATATATAGTGCCTCTGGGAGAAAAAATAATTTAATAATAAAACATTGAAGCCGCATAGCCTTTAATCTAGGAAACACTATAGCATTGCCTCTGAAATGGTTATCTCAAAATGTTTATCTGATATATTTGGGAAAAACGGGTGAGGGGCTAGGTGCCCTCCGATATCTCTTGACTCTCAAAAATTGAAATAGAACTTTCAATTTTGAAACAAATGAGCCCTCTCTGAAGTTTATACGAGCATCCCTTCCATAAGAACCATATATACCCCAAGGGCATAGCTTACAACGCCTGCCACAGGGCCATGGGGGTTGTGTTGACACAAGCAATTTTGTTATCTGACCCTTGAAGTATTTCTAACAAAATGGCTATCTCAGAATTTTTATCTGATGAATTTCAGGGGAGAAGTGGGAGGGAGGATAGCTGCCCTCCAGTCACTTTTGACTCTAAAAAAGCGAACTAAAAGTTTCAATTTCCAGTTAAATGAGCCCTCTTTGAAGTTTATATGAACATTTCTTCAATAAAAACCATATATACCCCCAGGGCATAACTTACAAGGCCTTCCCACGGGTCCTGAGGGGCCATGTCGATATTGGAACTTTGTTATCTGAACTTTGAACTAAGTTTAACAATCGGCCATCACAAAATTTTTATCTTATGCATTTGGGAGTGGAAGGGAGTGAGGGGGGGAAGACGCTTGCCCTCCGATCTCTTTTGACTCTGGAAAGTGAACAAGAACTTCTAAATATCCAACCAAATGAGCCCTTTCTGAAGTTTATACAATCATCGCTTCTATGAGAACCATATTTGCCCCCAGGGTATAACTTACAACACCTGCACCAGGGCCCTATGTGGTTGTGTCAACACCGAAGTTTTTCTTATCTAATTTTGAACTATTTTTAACAAAATGGCTACCTCAAAATTTTTATCGGATGTATTCGGGGAAATTGGGCGTGGAAGGGAGGGCTAGTTCCCTCTGATCACTTTTGACGCTTAAAAAGGGCGCTAAAACTCTCGATTTTTAATCAAATGAACCTTCTTTGAAGTTTATACGATGACCCCTTCCACATGAAGTACCTATTGGGAAAAAAATAGATAATCAAACAGTTCGTGGTAACGAACTGTAGTAAGGAGCGACCCGGCTCAATAGTAAACGAAACCCTAAAAACGAAATTTTGATGCTCTTTGCCACAATTCTGCTTTTCAAAACAATTAAAAGCTTTAACGTAAAGAGCGAGGGACTGCGGAGGGGACAACCCATTTCCTATACGGAGTAATTTCTGTTCGTTTTAAGTTTTAATGTCGCTCCTTACTTTCAGTTAAAAAACTATTTTTTTTTATTTAATAACACATTGGAGTCGTATGGCCTTTACTATAGGCAACGCTATATCGTTTCCTCTGATAGCAATTTCAGTGTTATTAGTACAGTTTTTGAAAGGACTGACAAATTACGTTGGAGCATCATCAGATCTAAGGTGTTTCTTCTTGCAAAGATCACAAAGCTGCCTTCCAAGTTTCCTCACGGTAAGCGGTATACGGACAGGCTGCAAGATTACGCTATTCGCCTCAGGAAGTACAACCTTTGAAAACAGTGTG